>NC_091095.1:14192500-14492500 GCF_024713975.1 Paralichthys olivaceus | reverse complement strand
TAGCCCAATAGCATTAAGAATAAGAAAAACTAAATCGCAGCATTCACATCCTAATTTGGACGTCAATAACCATAGTAACAACTAAAACTTAGAAACTTTAAAGCATTACTGGTAAATGCAGTACTGTGACAGTCACATAAATGTATAATATATTATTATAATGTAGTATTAAACCTACTTTGAGTGTCATTGTGAGAGGTGTGGGCCAGTCGCTGGGAACACGACAGGCTGTTAAACTGCGTCTAAGGTGTAAACCTTTCCTCTGCTCTCACAGTTTTCCATTACCAAGTGAAGGTGCATTTCTTCAGTAAGGACCGTCTGACCTTCACCGAGCAGCCAATGAAGATCTCTCTGTTTGGAACCAACGGAGAGAAGGAGGACATCCCCTTTGTCCTGTATGTACATGAAACAGTTCCCTAGGTCACACACATGTGTCCTGCACACAGACATTGTACAGCCCGATCTGAGCAGCTGACCTCTAACCGTCTCTGCTCCTCTCACCCTGCAGGCCGGAGCTGAATGGTAACACCACCTTGTCTTTCCTCATCACCACTGACGTCAACATCGGAGACTTGATGATCGTGAAGCTGCGCTGGGAGAAGGACTCAATCATCAGCTGGTCCTTCTGGGGCAGCAGCAAGTTCCACATCCGGAAAATGCGCATCAAATCTGGGGAGACCCAGTCCAGGTAAGCTGTCGGCAATGAGCAACGCCAAGACACATAATAAACCTGGTGATATTTATGTATTTCTATTGACATGTTTTCCTGTGTTATTTCAGAGTGATCTTTAGTCCGAAGGAAGGAGAGTTTGCCTACCTGGTCAGGGGAGGAGCAGATGCAGTGTTTGTCAAGTCAAAAGAAGACAACATGAGCCGTAAAGAGAAATTGTAAGTTAAGAAATCTCTTCCTGTGTAATTTTGAGTCTGGATGTTCCACCTAGAGTAGAGATGTTCCGATACCAGCATCCAAAATATTTCCTATACTGCAGAAATGCCAGGTCAGGCAATGGCGAGTCTGTAAATCTATGTACTGATCCAATACTATATCTTTAAAGTGGATTATTTTCCAGCACCCAGAAATCCCTTCTTTTTCACTGCTCGAAAACAGCAATAATCCTGTACAGCCTTTGGCAAGTACAGTTTTTAGTGTGATGAAGAAGTGATTTCCGGTAGTTCAGCATTAGCCAGAGCTAGCTAAACTAGTGTTGCCAATCACAACACCGGCAATAAGCCATACCACTTCCATATAGGGTTAATACAGCTCATGAAACACATTATATAAGTTCTTTTTTAAGGTGAACCGATATCGGAAAGGTTCTTGGTATCATTCTATATTCAAAATACGAATCACGGGTATAAGAATCTGTATCAGAAAGAGGAAAAATGGTATCAGAACATCTCCAACTTAATCAACGAGCCTTGTTATGAATCATCAGAAGCAGAAGTTCTTGTATTGACTGATTGTCTGTGTTTTCTTGTCTCTAGGATGCACAAGCTGAAAATGCAGGGCAGTCTTTTTGTGAAGAACAACGCTTGAAGTTGCACTCGATCACACAACACACATCATGCACATTATCCATTTCTTCACACGCAGCCAAAGATGGACAGCACACCGCGACACTGGGAATGCCTTGCAAGTAACTGGACATATATTCATATTTTTATATATATATATATATATAGCTCTGTTCACAAGCTCTCCTGTTCATGATGATGTGTTCTCACACTTTTATAAATTCACACTCTTTCGCTGCATATCTTTGTAATCACTTGTTTTATGATGTTGTAGCTGTCATGTACTGTTTATATTGATTTATAATGTAATTTCAAACTCTGAACTGGTGTCTGTTCTTTGCTTATGTGAACTTGGATTGTTGTTACTGTTAGAAAACTGATTCCGAGTGACAGGCATAATTTAGGCACATTTCTTTTTTTTGCTTTTTGTTTGTTATCGTGCAAATTGATCACTTTGTCCCGAACGTTTGTCTTCATCTCACCACTAATTCCCAACAATCAACAGGGACCAAAGAAATATTTACTGTCTGCTGAACAGAAAATCACAGTGGTCATTGTACATACCTTTTTTAATCAGTATTATATATTTTTTTGGAATATGAGTTATATGTTAATATCTGATCTCTTGAAGCCTTGCTTTTTCTTTGATTGTGTTTTGGTTATTGTGTCACTGGTCACTTTAAAAGGCTCTTTGTCCCCTGCAGCTGCTTTTGATGTTAAGGTCATTGTGAGTGCTGCTCAGCACGGTCACGCATTCTTAGGTTTTGTCACGAAAATGAAGGTCACTTTTAATGATCCAGTGATGGCTAAGTGCACTTGAAAACTGAATGAAAGGGGTCAACAGCGTCTCACCTGAAACAGTTTACCTCAATGACTAAACTCAGTCAATGACATGCCCTTATTTTGAAAGGTCAAAGGTTACAAAATTACTTAAAGAAATAAAAAATGCGACCCTTTGTAATTTGTGATGGACTGGCCTACATGATAGCCATAATACATCTCAAGAATACTTCATATTGTATTTATTGAATGTACATTTATATATTTGTATATTAAGCTGTAATATATTTTTGGCAGGCTGACATTGTCGTGTGTTTTTTATAAAATGAAGCGTTTTGTGATTTAATGCAAAAGGCTTTGGAACGATCGATCAAATTGGTCTCCATGAGTGCATTTACGTTTTTGAACTGAAATGCAGTGCACTGTATTGAGAATGAGCCTGGGATGGTTTAATAAAGAGATAAACCACATAATTAAATCTTCTGACTGCTCAAGTTGCTTTTATATCATAACTTATTTTCGATCTGTGCTGGAAATTTTATAAATTTAAGAACTTACACATATCTCAGTCTCATGTCAGTGTGATAAGATAAACATTAACTTCCATACATAAAAGATGGTAGCTTATTTTTAAAAGCAGAAGCAAATCATGTGAAAATGTTATTTATGACATGATTCAACTGACTTACTAAGCTACAGTCGGGACAAAGTGGTCAAACACCTCCTGTGGTAAATTTTCTAACATGGAGATGCATGGAAAAAAGGAAAAAATAATAATACAGAAAACTATTTTTATCTTTGCTAATATTATATATACGTCATATAACGACAGCTTTGACAATCACATAATTTATTATATGTTGCAAACCCCTAAAAACTGATGCATTCTACGTCAGCTAGTATTTGTGCAGTCTGCATGCTAACCCTAACCCTATGCCTTGATAAGAACAGTGTAAATACAGAATTTACACAGAGTTAATGCTAGAGCATTTTCTATATATGAGGATGATTCTAAATTGATGGAGTTGATTTTATTAAACATGTTATTGAAAGTCTATTTACACTATTTTTAATCCTTTTCATCAGTTCAGCTCCAAAATTTTTAGTAAAACTCTGCTGTTGAATGTAATCTGCAGTATTTCAATATAAAACATACATAACAAAACACCACAATGAGTAGCAAACATTGAGAGTTGAAGGAACTCTGTGGTGTTTGTTTTGTTAACAGACACATTTCATTTCCTACCAGGACACAGAGTACAGGATTCAGCTTCAAGGTCTGAAAACCAAACTGAAGGCATTTCCTTATTTATATTACATTTCTAAAGCCAATTTAATGCATTGTTTACATTCCGTACTATGAAATTTGCTGAATACATTCCTGCGCCTTAAGGAACGAGCATCAGTGACTCTGGTAATAGTTCATGTCAAACCTCACAGCACAAACCCAAATGTAAAGCTCAAGCTTTATATTTAGCTGAGGTGTGGACCTGGATCCTTATGACTGCATGGACACCTTCAATGGATGAGCATTTGGCTCTGTTAATTCTAATTGTGTTAAGGATCTGTTTAAAACCTTTTTCAATCAGGCAAAACAGAAAACTGGTGTTTACTCGGACGCGGCCAGACAGGCAGATAAAGGCAAACATCCAAGAGGGATCAGACAGAAGATAAACAGTCCAACAGTCAAGCAGGAAGTTGTAACAGGTAAAGTTCAGACAGGCAAAAAAAATGGAAAGCTTGGACTGGAGCTGGCAAGCAGTGAATTAAAGTGGCCTGAATAAAGGTCTGTATGGATGGAGAAAGAGGAACAGGTTTTTTACAGGTCGGTGGAGACAGGTGTTGGGGAATCACAGTAACACAATGGTTACTACAGGGCTGCTGATAGAGGCAGGGTTTACTGTACTATCACAGCAGAGATAATACATCGCAGGAAAAAGGGCAGATATAGTTTATGTGAATAAAGAACATGGTAATAAAATCGTGAAAATTTAAATCACAAGACCAGGATGTTGTTGCATTTGACCCTAAAATGACCAATAGAGGTCAAACTCTTTAACTATGATGGCAATACTACAGACCTTTATTTAGACCCAGGTCCGTGCCTTGAAGACACGAGGAGTCCCATTAAAGGTTCCTGGTTCCAGGGGAAAGTTTCCATGGTTGTTACACAGCTTTTGTCTGACACCACAATCAGAACAAACACTGTGTTTTTGTCCCACCAGTAGTAAAAATACAAGATGAAAGGATGAATAATGTAGTTTTCTTGTGGTACAGCTTAGCTCGATCCATCCATCCATCCATTATCTATGGTATACCACATGTATACTGGTACTGGTATTCATCCATCCATCCATCAAAGCTCACTTTCACACCTATGGACAATTTAGAGTCTCCAATTCACCTAACCTCGATCTGCATGTCTGTGGACTGTTGGAGGAAGCTGGAGTACCTGGAGAAAACCTAGAACAACACGGAGAGAACATTGCAAACTCCTCATAAAAAACACCCCCTAGAGTTAAGTACAGTATAACTAAAGCAAGTTGTGAAGAGGGTGTCACAGTTAACCATGATACAAGCATACGCATGTTTCCTTATATCATTTGCAACTATGCCCTACAATCAGTAGTTCTGTCTCAAGGTTAGCTGTGATAGAGTCAAACTGCACTTACTACAGAAACCAAGGTTGTGAAGATATGATGCAACGAGCCTGTAGTCGAAGGCAGGAACAATCATCATAGCGTGAACGTGTGTTAAAAGTGACAATTGAATTAATAGCATTAGGAACTCAAAATTTTAATTTTGTTATAACAAACAAAAGGTAATTATTACAACTTTGGTTGATTTTCTTCAAAGCGTAGGAGATTAAGTTGGATTCAAATGTTTTATTTAATTTTAAATTAAAATTGTGTTGTGCAGTGCTCTGAGGACAAACACAGATGACCTTCATTTTGTTCAGACACTGACAGTGGATTCTCCTGTTAGACACGGGAGATCTTGATGTGCTGCTTTCACTACAGTGTAGACAAATTGTACTGATCCATTACAACCAAACATGGAACCTGCTACAGTTTGTCTTTAAGTAGCTTCTTACTGATATAATGTGGCTGTGCTACTTTTCCCTCAAGGCTCACAACTGTTGTGCTCGTCAAACACAAACGTCATCATGGATTGGTTCGACATCTGAAGCCACTTACAGGCCACATGCATTGTGTTTTAATAGTACTGGATCAGAACTTGTTGTTATCACTAAGCCAGCTTTACTACAATTTCAAAACATATTACGTAACACTGAGCCAATCCGCACAATAACTGATGTTCTCTGATTCCTCTAAAAGTGATTCCCATCGGACTGCAGAAAAATGTTGAGCAACTTTTGGGATTTGGACCCAGTTAATGAATTGAAAGAGGACTTAAAAAAGGACTTGCTCATATTGAAATTCCTTTTATTTTGGATTATTGTAGAAATTTTGCTCCTCGGCTGTTTTCCAAAGAAAGCTGATCTCCTATTACACATGTGGACATTTACCCCAGATACTTACAATAAAACATCCCACCATTATATTTCTGCTCTCTGTTCTGTACTGGTTTCCATTATCTAACAACACAATTACAGCTCCTTATAACATCCTCCATTGAGAGTAAGTTGTTTCTGAACACAGTATTTGACCTCAGACCTCATGACATAATACCTGATACCTTCTGTTATGTACTTACATTTCAACAAACTTAAACAACAACACCTGATAAGAAGGAATGTAAGCATGCCCTGAAACCAACTCTGCATGTGTGGAAAAAATAACACGAGCTGAGAGAATTGGATCCTGTTTGCACAATATTAACAGTGAGGAGCAGATACAACTTCTAATGTCCATCATCTCTGTCCCTGTAGAAATATTCCCTCATATGTGTTGGTGGACACACTGTTGTTGAGGCCACTAAAGTGACTTTTAGAAGCTGTTCAGATCATGTATGTACATGTATACTGTATCCGATCACTGCATCAAATTCCGGTTTTACTGACTGAAGTGCAGCAAGTGTCAGGACATTTTGTTGTCTCTAAACTTTATGTAGTAGTTTCCTCTTGTTCACCTTTTCTGTTGGCACTGACTCACTCTGGCCTTCATCATCCCCTCAACACAGCAGCAGAGTCTTTCTCCAGCAAAGACAAGAACACCAGGTTCTGAACTGTGGTTGTGGTGTGAACGAGTGGGGAAACAACTACAGTCGCTGCTTTTTCAGGAAAATGTTGTGATGTTCACAGAAAGAGAAAAAGTTAGTGAAGCCAGCTGCTCTGCTGTCGGAGCAACATCTGGGGTGTGTGTGTGTGATCTCATGATTTCAAATTTTCTGAAAACAACTATTGGATTAAGATTTTTCATGGTATAAGAAAACTGTCCTACTCCTACTCTTAAAACTAAAAATCAATCAATCAGTCAATCAGTTAGGGAGTAACAGCAGTTTCCACTTTTTGTGAAATCAAATATAGATCACATATTGTGCTTAAAAAGTTATACTATTCCATTATATATAAGTAACTTGTATTTGTATTACACTGTAATCCTCACACTTTATGATCATTCATTATAATGTCTGTGATTTGTTGGGTCAACATGTCACTGTTTGATCAACAACAATACCCTTCGACCATCAGCTCCTTGGCCTCCTGCCCAGTTTATCTTGGCACCTCATCCCACAGTTTTGGGGAACAAATCAGCCAGAGAAAGCCAAATAGTCTGTCTACCTAAATATTGGCACCTGATCTCCAGCTAGAGTGTAACTGCAATTTAACCCAGTTGGTGAGTGCAATGCTCTATGAAATGGGTCAAAGGTCAAAGATCCAAATATTTGAAATAATGGAAACTGAGTTTGTGATTTCCAAACACATTACAGGTCAGCTGACAACTTTCAACTTCACTGTTTTTTTTATTTGATGCAATGATAGTAAAAAAGAAGAAATAAGATAAGTATAAAATAACAATCGTATATCATGTATTTTCAAAGAACCTCTTAGTTGCGAGTTTAAAACATCCCAAGAAAACGTCTAGCTTACGTACAGCAGGTTTGTTTCTGCCTCTGATGCCATGACAACAGCAGATCAGTGAGGGGCCCCAAATCTTACCAGCCAGGCAGTCTGTGTTCTGGAATGTCAGGGAGAGAGTCGACCATGTAGGTGACCGCTGACACATACTGCACACAACTACTGTTTCATAAAACACACACAACCTGCAGCGTCCATACACCGAACTGAATGTAGACACTGGCAACAGATTACAGCAAAGTTCATCTGTGATTATCGTCTAAATACCATGTTTCTTTATCTGGAGATCTGGTGGTTGGTTTAATAAAGGAAAAGAAAACCTGAAACTCAACCTTTAATTTTGCATTTGTCTTGATATTTTATCTTATCCTATCTAAAAGTAACCTGGTATTGATTGTCTCGATTCAAATTCTGTCTCTATTGTATTATGAATATTTTCTGAAGCGAAGCATGTTTTCGCATTAAACTCGCTCTCTGAATAAAGTTTCATTATTATCCTTTTCTTTGGAAGACATGCACAGCGTTGACGATAGTTGTGTTTTCTGTTGAATTAAAATTATTATTGATCAAACTTTTACATGTTCTCAGTCTTCCAGGTCATTGTATGTTCAGAAGTTGCATGTGTACATTGAGCCCAGTTGCACACATCATCACAACATACTTTAATAGGTTCACATTAGATAAAGCCTAATTTAAAAGGAAGGAATGTCCTTTTTTTTTAAATCAATACAATAATGTAATATTTAATCAATAAAGCCAGTAAAGGGTCAATTAAACATCAGCCTGAGTAAGCTGCAGGAATCTGTTCCTCCTGTAGGATGTGATACAAATATATGGGCTTAAGTGAAATGATATATTAAAAAGGCAACATGCTGTTTTTAATTACAAGCAACACTACAAACCGCTTCTCTTCAAACAGTCTAATTATTGACTTTACACATATTTTCCCATTCCCCGCCCGAGGCTCAGCAGCCAATAGCAGCTCAGAGGTACTATTTAAGACGCGGCATGTTCAAGCTGGCTCAGATATCAGCGCTCTGCGCGCAACGGGACGCACGGGACTATTTCTCAGGAGAAATACATCACACGCTCTTCTTCTGCGGGGTCTGCTCGGTGCCATTCATCGTTAACGGTATTTTCTCGAACCGGAATAAGCTGTGAGAGAAATGAAAGCGTGGAGAGTCGGGTTCCTGGAGTTTCTGGTGTTGATCGCAGCTGTGCACAATGTCACGTCTCTGGAAGAGGAGCTCGCCGACTCTACTTTTGGTGAGTTGCCAGTTCCACCTCATCCACTTAATACAGGACTGGAGGGTTTGATAAAAGCGTGTGTGTTTGTGTGTGTGTGTGTGTGTGTGTGTGTGTGTGTGTGTGTGTGTGTGTGTGTGTGTGTGTGTGTGTGTGAGAGGGGTGAGACGTACTATACATCACGTGCCTATGACTCAACCTTTCTTTGTGCGTCTTGGCGCACATCCAACTTTCCTCCCGCTGTTAAATGAGTTTGAGAGACAAGATGAAAATGTTAACAGTAAGAATAACCATGTGCTGAAAACAACCAGGCAACTTAATTATACAATTATTAACAGGAAGTGAAAACATCACCTCTTTAATGTTTGCAACATAGCCCCTTAACATCTCCAACCCTTTGGTAGTCTATGCCTTGTTAATGTCTCTGTGGTTCCTACATCCACCCCCACTCTGAAATCCAGCACAACCCCCAGATGAGTTGAGTCAGCTGACTGTGTCCGGACTACTGAAACTTGGGCAGATTATAGTCGGTGAGGTGGCAGGAACAAAGCTGGGAGAAGAAAAAAAAACTCTGGGTGATTTCTGTGGAGTTCGGTCTGATCAAGTGAACCCCTGTAACCCCTGAGAACTGATCTCGTCGAAGGTAGAAGCTCATTTACTGAGGGGCCCGAGGGGCTGGAGCTTATTGGAAACCGTCACTCAGTCGGCTAGTCATGCGTCTCCAAACTTCAGCCAGAACATTAGATCAGATTCACACATCTGACAAAAACATCAGCTGCACACAGGAAGATCTCATGTCTTCTTTCTCTTCTTAAACGGTTGTTTAAGAAAAAAAAACATAAACCACAACTTTCTTCTCTTTCAGGTAACTTCCTCGAGCCTCTGAATAACCTCTTCAACCACAAAGATGACAGCAATCAGACTGTGGCCAAATTCTCCCTCCGCAAACCATCCCATCCCGACGACGACCTGTGCTACATCGTTCCTGGAAAACCTGAGTCCCTGGCAGCCTGCACCTTCAACAGCACCGCCAAAACCTTCCTAGTAATCCACGGATGGACAGTGAGTGGAGATGCTTTAGCCTGTTGTGACCTGCCCTGGTCTTTAAAACCCCAGAGGACTTTGTTCACTCAACTTAGTCTTTGGTTAAAAAAAATCTCACCTGTAACTGGTTAAGTGTTTCATTATTTCACCAAATTGTGGTGCCACGATGTCTTGCCAAATGCATATGACTAGGTTTCTTGAGAAGCAAAACTTACCTGTACCTCCAAGAATGTTATTGTTACCAGCATCAATGTCCTTGCTGAAATGTTAATACACATTGTAAGTTCAGTGTTTTATGTGTCATTCCAACAGTTGAGTGGTATGTTTGAAAGCTGGGTGGAAAAGTTGGTGATAGCGCTGTATGAGCGAGAACAGACGGCGAACGTCATCGTGGTGGACTGGCTCACCTCGGCACAGAACCACTATGTGGTCGCAGCTCAGAAGACCAAAGCAGTGGGGCAGGAGATCGCTCGCTTCATCGACTGGATCGAGGTCAGTGGGAGCAAACCGTTCACATAAATATCCATTTTGAGGAGTAGATGGTTTTTCCTCACCTCTTTATTAAAAGGCACATTTTCAATAAACCCTCTTATCTCTGACACAAGACGACATGTAGTAATGGCTGCTTAAAATGTATGACTGTAAACTTGTACCTGTAAAAATGACAGGGGACATTTGTCTCAATTTCCTTTATTATTTTAGGAAACCACCAACATGCCTCTGGAGAACATCCACCTGATTGGCTACAGCCTCGGGGCTCATGTAGCAGGATTTGCTGGCAGCCATGCAACCAATAAAGTCGGAAGAATAACTGGTAAATGAAATAGAAGATTTAGACACCCTACATTGTGCGATCTATTCATTTGGTCAATGATAACTGAGGATCGGTTAATTCTCTTTCTGCAGGTCTGGACCCAGCTGGTCCTGACTTTGAGGGGGAGCACGCCCACAGACGCCTGTCCCCAGATGACGCTTACTTCGTGGACGTCCTCCACACCTTCACACGGGGCTCCCTGGGTTTCAGCATCGGCATCCAGCAGCCTGTCGGCCACGTGGACATTTACCCCAACGGTGGCAGCTTCCAGCCGGGCTGCAACCTCAGGGGCGCCCTTGAGAAGATTGCAAACTTTGGGATATTCGGTGAGGATAACTTTAAATTCAGAAAACGTGAGAATAATGAAAATGTAGATGTTTAGTTTTAAAACATGCAAATAGCCTCAGAGTTCTGCTGCAACATAATACTCAATATTTCTCCCTAGTAATTAAAACCAGTATTTCACTCAGTATATCCTGCCATTAAAAAGTTTCTGTTATTAAATCTATTTCGTCTTTTCCTCTCAGCGATCACTGATGCAGTCAAGTGTGAACACGAGCGCTCGGTCCACCTGTTCATCGACTCCCTGTTGAACAAGGAGGATGCCGCCAAGGCCTATAGATGCGGCAGCAACGACATGTTCAACCGCGGCATGTGTCTCAGCTGCCGCAAAAACCGCTGCAACACGGTGGGCTACGACATCAGCAAGGTCCGCAAGGCGCGCAATGTTCAGATGTACACCAATACACGGGCGTCCATGCCTTTCAGAGGTCAGTGGACTTCAGCAACAGAAAGTGTTGTGTCAACTCATCACTGCTTTCACACACAAACTACTGCACTGTTTCCTAACTTACTCCAGTCAAGTGACCTGGTTGTTTGCTAAAACAAGGTCCAACGGCTAATTCAAAAAACACTCTAGCTAGTGAACCGAAATGAGATGGGCTGGTCTACAGAGGATTTCCATCATTGGTGTTGCAATCTTGTCCCACCCCTATTGCTGTTGCCTAGCAACAGAGCTGCAGTTGGACATGATGAGAAAGTTTTAATGCCCCTCTGTGTTTTACCATGTGTACCATCAGCTGTTGGGTTGAAGTGTGATTTTTGCCTAATCCATCTGAAATTCAAACCAACCAACAAACAAACAAACAACCAGGGGTAAAAACATGTCCTCATTGACGGAGGTAAAAAAAACTTTGAACAAGTGTTAAAAATAATGTAAAGACTTTCTATGCCTGGTGGAGTTTAAAATCCTGACAGCTGCTGCAAATGTCGGATCCCATGGAACTTACTTTTGCTAAACTGATGAAATTGGTCAGTCTTACAGCGTCAGAAGCCTACATGCATGTTTAAAGTTTCCCATGTTCTCTCGCTCTGCAGTTTACCACTACCAGCTGAAGATCCACTTCTCCAGTAAGGTGAACCGCTCAGAGATGGAGCCTTCGCTCACTGTCTCGCTGTACGGAGCCACAGGAGAGGCTGAAAACCTGGAGCTTAAACTGTGAGTTTAAAAACCTTTTATAAAACAGAATTACAGAACTGTGACCTATATCTTACGAGTTATGAACTATTTTGTGACGGTTGCACAGTAGCTTAAGAAAATTAGACCATAAACCTTTATATAACCAGTGTTTGTATTATAGTCTACGAAGCTAAAATCAATAAGACATAATCACAAGCATGTTGTAACATTTGTCTGTTTGTTTATGACAGAAAAGAAAAAATTGCGACAAATAAGACACATTCATTCCTGCTGGTGACAGAGAAGGATATCGGCGACCTGTTGATGCTGAAGTTTAAATGGGAGGAGACAAACGGCTGGTCGGCCTCCAGCATGTTGAAGATGGTTTCCTCTTGGTGGTCCGGCGACTCTGACAGCAACAACATTGAGGTTCACAAGATCCGAATTAGAACTGGAGAGACCCAACAAAAGTAAGTGGAGTAAAACAGGAAAAAATACCAGGAATTCCATATATTTTTATATATATTTATTCATGATGCGTGGAATCAACTGATTTATGAATTTCCCTCTCAGGATAGTGTTCTGTGTAAAAGACCCTGAAGCTCAGAGCTTAACACAGGAGGTCACATTTGTTAAATGTAAAGATTCGTGGAGATCAATCCCCAAAAGGTAAGTGGGACTCAATGTTTACTCATGTTTACAATATTACCATAACTGTTAATGCTGGTAAATAACAATAAAACTTTGTCTCTGTCTGTAGAATAACTCTGGAGAACCACTGACTTTGAAGAAAATATCCAACGGTTGAAAACTCTCTGGTTCTTTTTTTAAGCACTTAGAAAATAACTTATTTTATTTCTCAAATTATAAAAATCCATCACTGCCTTGTAAATATCCACAGAGGTTATTTAAAACAACGTGTATGTAAATTACCGTGTAATATTCTCTAACATCATTATTGTACATTGTTTGTTGTACAAAAAGTAAATCTCTTTGGTAGATATGGATTATTCAGTCAGATTTTAGTGACTATTCACAGTCTTTTGTGAGACACCCCAGTATGACTGTACTGGAGGTACAAACGTCCTATTGTGTAAAATACCTCAAGTTACATTTTAAACCTATAACAAGCACTGTGAAGAATAATGAAGAGGAAAATAATGATAAATGTGAATTTCTTAAGGTGTTTTATTCAATAGGTTACAATTTCTTCACCAGAGCATTCACCACTGTGGCTCTCAGCACGATACGTGACTGTGGGACCTGGATCAGTGTGCCTTACTGGAAACGGTCGCTAGAAGTACCCTTGTCTCTTAACTTAGTGCTTTCTTGCTGTTTTGTACAAACTTGTGCGATGCCCGAAACCCTCAAACACACTTTTTTATATTGCTGCACCTCTGCAGGAAGACTTTAATCGAGAGCTGTTACCTCAAAGAAAAGCCTGACGTTTTGTCTGCCATTTTTCTATGATTGTGTCGAAACTTTTCAAAGTATGCGGTGCTCAGTGTGACGTAGAGGCTGCCGTTAATCCCAAGCCACTTTCACGCAGCCAGTTCAAAACTGGAATGTTAGTTATCCCTTCTCGTCATTCTGAATAAAAGGTACAAACAAGTTCCTTCTGTGTTTAAGATTTCTACAATATTAACTCTTACATTTTCCTATGAGCAATATCTAAACCTCAGCTCTTTAGAGATCAGTACTGTAAACATTGTGACTTCATTTCCACCTATTTTAAAAAGGAGATGTTTCACTTTTGCACTGAAAACATTTGACAACATTGTACAGTAAATTGAGTGTAAATACCATAATAAGAATTATGATAAGAATGATGGTGGTGGTTTTGTAATATGGAACATTGTTGGTTATATGTTTTCACCTTTGGAGGAAGTTATTCTGTAAAATATATATTTCTTAATCGTTTGTACATAATTGTAAATATTCGCTCTGCTATATAAAGTCTTTAATAAACCAAATCTGCCCCTGAGAGGTTGTCTGAGCCTAACATTTTATTTCAACAATACAACAGTGAAATTATGCTATAAGCTTTGTTTCATCCTCACTTTAATCTTTAAAAGAGTTGTTATTACTTTTTAAAGTATTATCGGTCAAATTTGTCTTTTATGCAAAATATTTTGACAATTTAAACTATCATACACATCTATTTTTGATATAAAGGTAATAGGAACTGTTAAAATTCATAGCTTTGCTTTTTCTTCATGTCCTTGCAGATGTGACACTACATGCATGTTCACGGTGTAAAGGTGACCCAAGAAAATGAATCAGGATATTTGTGCACATGTGGCTTGTGGCTATAACAGTTAAATAATAAGTATTTGAGGAAGTGTTCACATTCTTTACTTAAATAAAGATACTAACAGTGTAAAATTACAGTGTAAATATATAGATATATATAGTGTAAAAAAATAGATTGTAACCACATTTTAAGTCTAGTGGCTCCCAGTTGGAAATAAGAAAAAAAAGAAACATGAAATTAGACATCTTTTTCTACCATTCTCTTGTCTTTATTGTTTTGTGGAACACTGGGTCATTCTTCTGAGGTCACATTTGATCATGTGAGTTTCTGTGAGAGTCTCTAAAATCTCCACTGTGATCCTTTCTTAGTGTGTGGTCTTATGTTCTGGCCAAATTGTCAAGTTTGTGAGTAGTAACAAGTATAAAAAATCATGTAACTTTGTCAATATGTCTGTTGACTCCCACATTTTTAAAAATCAGTTAAGAGTTGACAATCCTCTAGTGTGCACCAGGAGAGGTGGGTGAAGTGTTTAAGTCCAAAAAACACTTTTAAGAGTTTCAGGGATAAAAAGCATTGCAGCCAAATCCAATACAATTAAAGTAAATGGTGAATCCTTCACAGCAGAAATTTAGGCTAAAAACATGTAAATGTATTTATTTCGCATCAAATGGAGGCTGTTGTGTATTTTTCTGTTGTTTTTTTTACGTTTGAAGAAGTGGTCACCATTTACACCAACTATTTGGCTGCAATGCTGTTTACCCCCTGAAACTCCAAAAATGTTTTGTGGACTCAAACACTTCACCGACCCCCCCCTCAGCATAGTGGTGAGAAGATAATGAGTGAATCTTCATTTTGGGGTGAACAATCTCTTTGAGTTACTTGCTTCACCCTGCTAGACTCTGCCACCAGACGTCCACATACTTTCTTTCCGGACTCAGTCACCTGATTGCTCATCTACCTGCTCACCTGACCGTCATTCTCATTCACCTGAGCCTCCTGCCCACTCTCACACCTGTTAGCAGTTTCCTCATCATGTCAGCCAGTATTTAAACCAGCCATTTCTATCAGCGCCTTCTCCGACCAACTGTTTGTCTCAGTGTGACCTATGTGCCTGTTACCTACTTCTTGTCTGTACCTGCTTGTCCATCATTCAGACTGTAAACCTGATCCTGCCTGTGTTCTGCTCCTCCTTGCTTGTGGTACCATCAATATTACTGATTAAGATGATAAACAAAGTGTTGCTTTATTCCCTCATCAGGGCATTTTCCATATTCAAACGCTACCTGTATGTAAATGTAGTATTCAGGCCCTGTAGAGATCCACCAACTTGTAATCTTATTGTTCTGTGACAATATTCAAAATATCTGTGTCAGACAGCTGGATGTTCATCAAGGCTGAAATTAGCACTCAAGTTCAAACAAAGCAGTAAGGCAAGCTAAAATGAGTCCCACCAGTCTTTGTCAGGACAGTTGGCTTTAAATCAATAGAGGTGAACTGGTTGTCCCTTGAGGCCCGACTGACCCACAGCAACAGTAGCGTTTTCCACATCACATGGATGGCATGGTAGAATGTTTGAATGGAAACAAAGTTACACAAGGAAAAGAACTGACTGATGCATAATGACGTTGAAAAGTAGTTAACCAAACAGAGCGAGAGGCGTGGAGCTGCCGGGTCTTCACAAGTCACACGCACCCTACTCACTGTTGCAAATATGGAACAAAGTTGAAAAAAGGAATCTCCTCAATGTGGCCTTGACAATTTTAAAATCCCTTATAAATGAATCTAAGTGACTTTGTGCGTCATCCTGAGGATAGTTGTCTTCCCAGAGGTGAGAGAGATGAAGAAGGTTACTCGGGGTCGCTGGTGTCGAGGGGGCGGCCGCAGAGGCAGACGGTGCAGCCCATCACTGCAGACAGGGTCAGGATAGCCAGCAGGATGGCCCACCAATGAGCCTGCAGAGACACATACATGATATTGTCTTTTCATTATGAGTTATGACCTAAGGAGATATCACATAGTTTGGATTACTGATCATTATATTTCTCAGCAAGATATTAGTCAAACTAATACCCTTTTTAATCCCATTGCATTAGCATCAGTGTGTCTTCCACTGACTGAACCTGCAGCTGGAATTAATAAGAAATGCAACCAATGACTTTTAGATTATCACTTCAGCAGGTTTGGTTTGCTATATATTATTTGTAAGAAATTCAAAATGTATATTGAAATTCCATATTTTTGCAATGCAGGGTTTATTCCATAAGTATTTCTATTCCATGTCCATTACTTGCAATACAACACAGCGAGACGGACATGGGGAAATAACACGATTGCTCCTGAAGCATAGGCTCGTTTCTGTCTCCAGTCATGGCTGATGCTTGCATTTAAACACACATGAACATTCCTGATTCTCCGTGCTGTCGTGAGAAACTACAGCTCAAAGGAAGCTACCTATCTGAACCACATGACGGGAAGTTTAACAAACACACTTAGCTGAGGATGCGACCTCTGGCAAACATCTGCTGCTTCTTCACAGAGACGATTTCCTCAGCTAGAGCATGAGGTCATTTTTCAACCACACAATAGAAATGTGGAAACCCTACTCTGACCTAATGTCCAGGTCATTTACGTCATTGCAGTAGCTTGAGGTCCAAATCTAAAGTGTTAAAACAAGATGATCTGATTGAGAGGATTAACACAACAGTTTAACGTTCATCAAATATGTTTTGAAATAGTAAAGTGATATTATATTATATAAAATATAAGACATTTTAAAACAGTTTGGCAGACCATACACTGACCAGATTATTTAAAAAAAACAAAGATTTGTTGTATTTCAAAATGTGTATTCTTTAGACCAAACATATAAGTTGAAAGCATTTATTAGCACATTTTGGATTGGAGTCCTTTGGTTATCCCCAGCAGCTGTTAGCAGCCTCTGCAACCTGCACAAGATTTAAACTACAGGAGCCCACTCATCAAAATGTTGCTCTACAGCACTACTAGTGGTCACAAACTCTGCACTGTGCCTGTACGGTGAATTTTTGCAATATGCATGAGTCAATTACTTCAAGCATTAGCTCACATTAGCTACCATGGTTACACCAGACTGCCAGTTTTTGTTTCCTGTATAATTATGAAATTACTTGATGTTCCCCTCTTTTTCATTTGCCAATTAGTTCCCTGTGTATTTATAACCTTGAGTTTCAGTTGACAGTTGTTCTACTTAGTCACTGTAAGCTCCCTGACCTAGTTCTCTGTGTTTCTTCCTGTATCAGGATATATGTTGACCCATCTGATTGCAGGACTTAGTTATTTTTATGCCATGACAAACTTAAACAGTTCCTTGTAGTATTAGTTGTGTTATGAGATCTCCAACCTTTATCACTTCACATCCGCGAAATGTGTTATCAAGAGGAATCAAAGTAAATTTTAACCTTCATCCACTCTGCTAAGTCATCGAAGTCTTCAAAATGGAGAAAGGAGTTTTTCAGTCTTGCGATGGGGCCGTCGGCATCCAGCAGGCGACACACGTGGAATTTATCGCAGTACCCTTGGTTTCCAGAGCACGGAGCGCCGCCAACCAGCGGCAACGATTTTGTCTGGAAGTGACGAGACAGCACGGACGAGGTGGTGCTGGCACATGTCTCGGCCTTATCTGCCACGGAAAGAGAGAGAATATCATTACAACACAAGAGTGCGTAGATGTTGTAGTTAGAGTTACTTTGTGTTGAACTTTTTTCTGACCCCTTGGTGATGGTAAATTCTTTTTACAATTATTCGGCAAAACAACTTAGTTCTTGGAATAATGTGAAAAATAGATTGTAATTCTTCAAAAGTGTGTCACATTCAAAGCTCCTTTAAAAACATCCCATTCCTTGTATGTGACCATCACAACAGATGGGTTGGCTTGAAGTGCCTGTGATGTCATCTGATGGAAAACAATAATGTGCGAGTGTAACCTCAGTACAAATTGACACAGGCTGATTTGTTGGGCTACAAAGTGTAAACACATTCCTCAGTATTGGTGCACACATGGGGCCTGTGGTTACCGGGCTGCTGGCAGCACATGTGGCATTTCTCCCTCATGGAGTCTCCAGGACAGTCACACTGCTGCAGACGGTGCTTCACACACACAGACTCAGCACACACCTGCAGGTATGACCACAGACACAGAAACGTTCAGGAGAAATGGACTTAATCTAAGATTAAAGAGTCTGCTTATTGAAATGACTGAAAACCAATGGTACAAACACATAAATACAATAAAAGTTTAGACCGCATTTAAAACTGTTTAGCAAAAAGGGAGTACAAGACTTGTTGTTCTGAATTGTACCTCAGGGTGTTTGTGACATCATTAGTGGGTGTAGTTACATTTACACTGAATTGAATAGACATAAAGTAGCGCAGCACCTTTTTTTTATAGGTAAATTAAAGTTGTACAAACTGTTAAGTATTTATCCAGGCTTTTGACAATTCCACAGTTCAAACTCTGGCAACAATTTTTCAACATAGGAAAATGTGTTTTCAAAAAGTTGATTTAGTTCAGATGAACCAGCAAAGGGGATGATATGAGTATTAGTCATTTGACATTTTTTTGTTATTAATTTGGACCTCATAAACAAATTACTGACATCCCCACAAAATCATGTTCATGCATCAGGTTATTAGAGGTTGGCACATGTGATGAAACCATGTTTGCAGCTGGAATGAAGTATTCTCCTCTGCAGCTCAGAGGACACTTTGTCATCCATAGTTAACGATCGAGAAAATTCAGTTAAGATCAAACTCATGTTGTTGTTTTTTTTGTCACACACGTTGCCTTGATCAATAATGGCGCTGATGCGATGTTGTAATAGTCGATTTGTTTACGAATATAATGGATGGTAAAACAGTTCCCTCACCCCGTTCATGCAGACACGCGTGTTCTCGCTGCAGACAGTGAGATTTTCCTTGGCCAATGGCTCGGGGCAGAACGGGGAGAGGCCTGTACACTCACTCTCTCTCAGACAGTCCGTCTCCTCATCACAGGTCTGACCAGCTGGCTTAAAACCACAATCCTGAGCACAGCACAGGCCCTGACTCGGACTGATGGAGGAGAAAAAAGACATCACACAAACACTAAAATAAAATATCCCCCAAAAAACATATCCAACTGAAACGATGCAAGATTTTCATCATCCACTAACATGGAGGAGACAGGGTTTTTGACTAATACTGCAGCCAGCCACTCGGAGGTGATCGAGATGGTTTGGCTTAACTTTTGTCATATCATGCGTCTTTATGTACAGTTTATGTCTGAATGTATGTTATTGTGATTTCACACACACTTTGTATATGTGTATATATTTACATCCAGTTTACCTGCAGACTTTTCCAGGCTTAAGGTGACACTGGACTCCGATAGGCTCTTTAGCGCTGTAGCAGCAGAGGTCCGTGTCGTTGTGACCGACATCGCATTCCTCACCTTCCTCCACAATCTGGTTTCCACAGATGGGCTGATCACTGACTGGCCAAAACCAGAGTAAACATACAGATAAACACAAACAGCAGGTGCATTCATGTATACGCACACACACACACACACATACACACACACACACACACACACTGAAAGTATTTACAGTGACTTATGTTTAGAGTAAACATTTTGACCAAATCTGCACATTCAAAACCACGTCCTCAGATCTTATTCCTCCTCACCCACAAAGCAGTCGTCCTTCTTCAGCTTTAGGATCTTGCTGATGTGTCTGATGCTGCAGGGGGACAATTTGTCGTTGTTTTCACGCACCTCATCTGTGGCCTGAGGGAACATCAGGTACCTGCCTTTACCACCGCTGGAGCCAAGATTCCCACAGTTGGGGCCCTCATCGTGCTGAGGCACAGACAAAATAACAGAAAGTACCTGTCAACGCTCAGGCTTTTTTTTGATACAGAGTAAATGGATTGTTCTGGACATTTCCATTCGCAGGGATCAGCTGCAGACAGTAACAGTGGAGGAAACAATGTATTTTACTAAATATTCTGCAGTTATCAACCTAATCACATATAGATATTACTCCCTTTGTTATTTACCTCAGAATTATGGTTTATGTCATTTCAGACAGTTAATGTTTTCATTCATGTCCAATGTTTAGTTGAGGACTGTGTTATACTTTCACAGCCTTAAGACAGTCAGTAGATTTCTCTGGGATCTGGTGGCCTTGAACGAGCAGAGGAATGTCGTGTTCCTCTTGTGGAACATCCGGGACTGAACAAAGAGCTCCTCCTGCTTTATTTTACAATACCAAATAACAGTAATTGAATGGTAACTTGTCTCTGTATGTTGGCCCTGCGATACACTGGTGGCCTGTCCAGCTAGGATTGGCTCCATGCTCCCCCCCAAACCTCAAGAAGAGAGCAATGGATGGATGGATGAATGGATGGTCAAAGAAATACTAGGAAAGAAAACTGTAACAATAATAAATAGTGCAAAAAGTAGTAAAAAGATATTCAATTAAAAGGTCATTCACAGGTTTAGCAGCCTATATAGTATCAGCAGTATTTCAAGAGTTTTCTGTACGAAGTTGTGTTGTGTGTGTGTGTGTGTTTGTGTGTGTGTGTGTGTGTGTGTCCTATGGTTCAATGCAATTTTAATTTCAAGTATTCTTTAAATCTTATGTTGTGGCTGGTATTGATTGGGATTTGTGTTGAGCATCTATCTTATTTATGTTCCTATAGAACATTTTTGAAAGTAGAAAGTAGAATAGAAAGTTTGGAAATTGATCAGTCATTAAACTAAAATAATGAACGATCAATTTCCAAACTTAATTAATAATAATCAATTTTTAATATCGATGAACAGTTTTGTTATTTTACACTTTATTACTCAACTGTTTAAATTTTGAATCAGCTGTTTAACTGTTTATTAATTCATCTTTCACCTCAGAAACAAACTGATCCGCAGTGCACAACTTTAAAAGGCATTGCACAGATCCACAGTTGCAAAGGGGAAGTAGGCCAAAGGCCAAAGCAGCCCTTTACCCAGGATTCATTCTGCTTCACTGCCCTCCCTTTCTATTTTCCACCACGCCGGCCACAAATCTCAGGTGAAACCCGCTCTTATAATCTCTTCATCTGCTTCCTTTGACCAGTCCAGTCTGGAAACAATGAGACACGCCTGTCACAGGAGCACGGACACCAGGCCGCAGCTGAAGAACTTATTGTGGCCTGCAGGGTCTGACACAGCAGAACTAATCTGCTCAGGAACAACTCTCAACACGCTGTGCTCCCTGAGAGTGTGAATAACAGAGAGCAGCGTGACAAAGGACAGGGAGGCACTTTGGTCAGTGGGAGAAAGGTTGCAGGTGTTCGTGTCACACGGAGACAGGTGCATGCATTTGTGTCAATACATAAACAGCGAGAGGACGTTGCAAGGTTCCTTGTTTCAGATCATCCACATCAGTGACTCGTTCACACACACATATTTTGTACAGCTGCAGAGCAAACAGCCATGTTTGTGAGAGTATGTGAGATAAGTATGATTCGTCATATTGAATTATCGTTCAGGACATAACCCACAAGGTCTCAAGTAGAACTAACATGTGTTTGAATTTCTGTGAGTGAGGCCCTGAGAGGGATTCTGGGTTAACCTGGCCAAAGGTTAACAATCATCTGAAATACTACACTGAGCTCCACAATTTTACAAATGAGGTGACAGTTTTCGAACAGAGAACATATTTTGCATCTCCCACATTTTCTCTTTTCTCTGTTATGATTGTAATTTTGATGTTATTTTGAAGGTTAGTACCTACACAAAGGAGGTTCTGTTTTTGTATTTTAGTGGGATTGTACAAAAAACTACCTGACGCATAATCACAACACTTAGTGGAACGACGTTTAATGGGTCAGGAGATAACCCATTAAATACTTTTCATTAACACTGTGTTTGTTTTTCAACATTTTCTTTGATTTCTCAGAGAATCATTTATGGATCAAGATGGAAAACACATATATAATTGTATTTTTTTAACATGTTTACTATTACACTACTAATGACATGTCAAACCTGCTCTTAATGCACAACGATCTCAATCCATAATCCACCTAAAACTGTGGTTTTAAGAACATGTGTAGCTGCAGCGAAAAGTCAAATGTGAGCCTCATTACTAAAGTTCATGTCAGTGGGTTTTTGTTGTAAAATCTAAAGACATTTTTTATTACGTCCAAGTTAAATGAATGTAGGGCACAGAATGAAATGTGGTCATATACCAGTGAAATCACCATGGTTGTTTTAATGTCATCCCACAGTTGTTCCATTATTCACTGTCTGAGAGGCAGTGCCAGGAAATGATCTCACACAGTCACTCATTCCCACAAATTTAAACTACAAATCTAAAAGAATAAAATGTGTGGGTTCTATTTCAGGGTATATGGAGGAGTATTATGGACAGAGAAGAGGAAGGAGGAAGATTTTCAACAATATTAATATTGAAACGTCTGTTCCGGCCATGGTAGCAACTTCCGCTTTCCCTGAGTTTCCCTCTTGTGTCTTGTCTGTTCCTCTCTGTGTGTCTCTCTATGTTGTGTATTTCTATGTGGCACTCATCATTCTTCAGTTCTTCCTCCTCATTACCTGGTTAAGCCCCTTCAGCTCTTCATGTCAAGTTCATTTTCGACATTTCAACGTCCACAATTAAAAAAAGTATTTATCTACTGATTTAGTTTTACTTTCAACTTCACATTATCATTCATTTTAAATGTATTCTTAAAATAAACCGTTCGGTGCATGTCAGGTGTTTGCTTTGTTGTGTGCACTGCAGTGTTTGGTTTGATTTGACTGACTGTACATGGACTGTGTGAATCAAGCAGATGAAGGTGAAGAGGTTGTAGGACGGCGACTGACCGGAGATCCCAGGCTGTGTCCGAGTTCGTGAGCGAAGGTCAGCTGCACGAGTCGAGGGGGCAGGAACTGTCCATAGTTCTGGACTGTGACCAGACCTGTGTTCAGGGTGGACATCCGGCCGCTCCGCGGCATGGTCTGTGTTGAACATATTCCTCCCCAGTTACCTGAATGACACAGAAAATAAACATAGAGCTAGCAGGTTGTGTCTTTTGTGACCTGTCACTGCGTATTGGTTACCAATTATTTTTACTGCTATCTAGTGAAAAATGGAAAAATAATGGAAAAATTCAATTCAGTCTAGTGTGAGATTCTTTGTATTTTCTTTGATTTCTCAATCTTCATGAATCCTGATGAAGACAATTAGACGTATTTAGGGGACTGATATTTATTAGTGTGATCAATTTGTAAATCCAAATAAAAATCTTTCAATGTGGTTTCATTGTTGGGCCTTAACTGAGATATTCCATCCTAGTCTCAGTATGATCCTATTCTATGTGATGACCCTGCAGACTCAGCAGAGACACAATAGAAATGGAAGCAGTTCACCTAATTAAAAGCAAATATTTAGCTTGCTTTAATTATAAATGAACCGAAACTATCTATTGTCACTCTGTAGTACAGTATGGATTTAATAAGTGACAGTGAGCTACTGTCAATACCTTAAACCAACAGTGCAGTGTTATTGACTTGTGAGGCCCCTAGGTCTGTGTGTGTGTGTGTGTTGGGGGGGGGGCTCCTCTAGTTTCACATCAAAGCCTCCACAGCCATTTGGTCTGCGATGGTCTTCTTTACCTTTGGGTTTATGTAATGTCCCTGAAAGCAATTTCCCACAATTCCAAACAGCTGCATGACCACATTCACATGGACGACTGGGCTGTGACATCTTTATGTAACACCTCTTACACAATGAGGTCTGCAGCACCACCACCGTCTGTTGCGTATAGCTAATAATGTTTCAGAGAAATCTGAGTTCACCCTGTGTAACTGTGGGAACCAGTCACGGGCATCTGGATCTCTCACTGGCATGTTTTTGTTAAGCGGTGGGCGTCGGGGTGAAGTCCTGGAGCAGCGAAGGACGCTTAGAGGTCGAAAAACACAAAACAAAAGTGCCCCCTATCTCTGGTGTTTTAGAAACAATGAGGGTAGCGTGAGGGTCAAAAGGCAATATTCAAAGTGAAGGAGCCTGGGAGCAACATTACTGTATTGGATTCTTTTCATTTTTTGTATTCGATACCACATCAGGCTTGCGTCAGAAATATGAAAACACTGAGATTTGTAAGCTTTATTGCAAAACACAGAGGAAAAGAGGAGGATTTATCATTATTAATGGAGCCTCTCACTGCAAAAAGCCGCAGAGAGCGATTTAATATCCACAAACTGCCAAGCAATACTCCCCAGGCCACGTTCATCAAGAATTTTGGATGCATTTCTCCAACATTCCCTGTTCTTGACCTAAAATGGCCCCCCTGGTTGGCTATTCAAGGAGCTGGGTTTTTCCTAGAAAGAGGACTTCTCTGAAAGCCTGCGTTGTGATTTTTGGCAGCACGAGCAGAGAGGGCCTGTTCATCCCCACCTCCTCCTCCTCCTCCTCCTGCTTGTCTTTGCTGCAAAAGGAGCCGTAATGAAAGACGCCTATTATTAGCTTGCTGGATAAACATGGTCCCTCGAAACAAACAATCCTGTGGATCACTTATACTTACTGGCAAACACACTCTGCATCGGAAGGAAGCAAACAAACACACACACACACTGTGATGCGCATATAAGCACAAACGGACACACAGTAGGGCTCACTTAAGAATATATATATCTGGTCAAAAGAAATCCACACACACACACACACACACACATGCGTAAACAAATTCCCTTTCACACGGTTTATTATGGACAAACCAACAATAGGGAAGGCGCAGTCTTCCCTTGCATAAACACACGGGGGGAGTCCGAGTGTCCCAGTCTCACCTTTAACAGCAAAAACAGACGAGGCGATCGCCCTGACCACTAATAACACCGCTCATACTTCTCAGAAAACTACAGACAGTCGCAGGTACAGTAAATATCTAACAACATCCTATGACTTCACTGCTCTCTTCCTCTCCAGAGTTCACTGACCTTCAAGCTGAAAACTCCAGTGGGATTTTTCCACAGTACTTTGAGACATACTTTAACTTTTCAAAGAAAACAAAAGACGTAATGTGTCTGGAATGAATAAGAGTTCCTATTTAACCTGGGTGTTATTTTTTGCGTGTTTCACAGACAGAACTGGGCAATAAAATAAAATCAATAATCATCCCAATATGTTTCTCATCAATGGCAATATACCAAAAGTCCAACATGTATCAATATTTTTTATGTGCGGTGAGGAGGTACAACATACAATCTGCCTCCGATTTCTAAAATGTTTTGCTGTTTTTCAACTGTTTGTCTTTCTCTGCTCATAAAGAAGAGTTTATAACCATAACCTTCATGCAAAAATCAGTCGTTAAACTTGAAATAAAAAAAATGTATCCTGATAATTATCAATATCTGGCAATGTTGTTTTATTTTTGGCAATATGACCCGGGCCTATTAACTGATATCAGTTATTTTAATCAGTGTATAAAATGCTTAACTGGAGCATCAGAGTAATGTTCATATTGAAAACACCTATTTAGAAATGAAAATATAAGTAAATGTAAAATGTGGATCATAATCACAGCTGATATCAGTTTAAGATTTAGAAATAGAGATTTGTCAATAATTTACAAGATATATTTTACAACATTTGCAATAGACAGCTTGGGGAATAACTGCAGATCAACCATTTTTATACTTTCAGATTTCTTCCAGAGGGAGACTTTCCAAACTGTTGATCTTCTAACAGACTTTGCAAAACTGTTGTTTTTTCCAAAGGTTTATTCAATGAGTCCTAACCTATCACAAGTGATGGATTATACTTGGATGGTTAGAGCTATGAAAACAAAAGACATAGTTTGTCCCAGAAACCTGGACAATAAAGTATGTCCTGGTGCCACATTCCTCCAAGACTGAGAGGTTCTGATTGCTGTTTTACCAGCAGCAATAGACAAACTCTTGCCAAGAGCACAAGACAATCACAGTCCAGACTATTCTTGTTGTTGGTTCTCTCTGATGGAGCTGGCTGCCAGATGCAGAAATCAGAGCAAAGGCATCCCTCTGGATGTTCCAGAACCTTTTGAACACTAATCTCATCTGAGAGCAGCTCCTTTCCCAACACCCCTCACACCCTAACATGTAAACTCTGCACTTCCGTACCTGATCTTCACTTTACTTATGATTGTTTTATTTCATTCTTCTTGAGGATCCAAAACTCCTCAACAACACAAAACACATTGTGTGGAAAATCACTACCTGCTCCTCAATTAGTCTCAGGAGGAGAAGGAATTTTACCGGTGAGCTGGAGATGTTTGGGCCCCAACCCCCCAACCATCCACTGGAGAGGTTAGAGGAGGAGTCCGGTGTGATTGATGGGGGTTGTGTGTGTGTGTGTGTGTCTGTTCATGATGCACCCTGCTATAGCTGAGGAGGCATCAGGGTCTGGGAGTTTAAGGTGCAGTGGTTAAAAATATTTCATCACCCAAGACCACTGATAACCTTGTGATAAGTGGGAGAGTGAGACGCTGGAGTTTTCATGGAGGTCAAACGTTATCCACGGTAACTGCTCGGCTGTTTCTTTGGATCGGTCACATGAGACTGAGAAGTCACAACAATGTCACTGCTTCTGAATTCACTGTGTGTGTGTGTGTGTGTGTGTTCCTCACATAAGCTGTTACCATGGCAATCACACTGTGGAATGCAGTCACCGATTCTCAATAAGACGTTTGGGTGTGGGGTGTGTGTCCCATATATGTGTGTGTGTCCCGTGTGTGTGTGTGTGTGTGTGTGTGTGTGTGTGTGTGTGTGTGTGTGTGTGTGTGTGTGTGTGTGCGTGTGTGTGTGTGTGTGTCCCAAATATATAAGTGTGTGTGTGTGTGTGTGTGTGTGTGTGTGTGTGTGTGTGCGTGTGTGTGTGTGTGTGTGTGTGCGTGTGTGTGTGTGTGTGTGTGTGTGTGTGTGTGTGAAATGTTCTAGGCACCCTAATCACATGTCATTTTGGTGGTCTGCTCTCACGCCCCTCTGTTAAGCCAATCAAAAGCCCCGTAAGAGACACTGTCTCAACTGACAAGCAAGAAGAACCTCCCACCACAACAATTCCCACATGTTACCAACTTCCTCCACCACAACTAAAACACTATACACACACAGTCTGTGACCAGATCTGTCTGATGTCAGGACAAAATCACTTGTCATCTTAGTTTTCTTGTGGTTACAGAATGTAAATCTGAGTAATTGTATTTTTGCACATCAAACGACAAGAACTAGGAAGAAAGGACGACTGAACGTTTGGTGCAAAGTGGTTACTCTGCTTGAAATCAGATTCAGATTTTATGAATGCGATCAATGACTGTTGATGACAAATTTGATGGCATGACATTGTGAGATTCTTTGACTTTTTGTGAACATTTGTCTCTATTTCCTACAGATTTCACTGAGGAATGAAACTTAATTTAAACTTTATGCAGTTGCCGCGTGGGATGTCAGAGAGCTCAGAGCTCAGAGTCAGCTCAGCAAACTTTTCTGTATTTTCTTTTTCTTCCTGGCTCTTTTTACACACACACACACACACACACAGACACACAGTGTTTTTAAACATTCAGTATGATACAGGCTTCTTAATACATCACCACACCCAACACTCCTCCATGTACTTATATGTTATACACTTAAGTTAATTATAAAGTATTGTTATATTATTTTTTGAAATAATCATATTCACTCTTTTTTCAGGCAAAAACATTTTAAATTTATGTTCCATCTTCATTTTTTCGGACCTGGTAACATCTATACTGATAAATACATTTCCTAATGATTTGAGTCCAACAGCAGAGATGGAGGCAGATTTACATGCAAATCACTGAGGTTTGTTCACTGAGGAGTTCACTCACGTTTTGCTTTTGGTTTCTGGAACCAAAACACTGCCTAACAGGCCTGACATGGAGGCTGAATGAGTCCTGCAGCTCTGTGTGCCACAACATCATCTGAGCCAAGAAAACCAGGTTGGATTCCGAAACATTGGAGCCGCAGTGTAAACAACTTGTTGCAGCTCCTTGGTAAACATGAACCAGAGATCAAGTGCATTTGAAAAGATTTTTACACCTGCTTTCTCTTTCCTTTAACCCTTCTTTTATTCATCGATTGAATTCCTACAAATCAACCCTCTAGATTCAGCTCTGTCCTGGTTCAAACAAGTTGCACTTATTTGGAGACACTGAACGTGACCTGCAGTGATCCTGTGTCACACATGCAGGTCATGGAGCCAGAGAGGGAGCAGCGCAGTGTGTAATACTGAACACTTCAGCACAGTGACTCACCAGCCTTGCCCTCCCAGGCGAGTCCCAGCACTCCGCTGTAGTCTCTGTTAGTGAGCAGGTACGACAGACAGAAGTTCCCCCAGTTGCTCTCAGAGTAAAGACTCAACAGTTTCTCAGGCCCGATGAACAGAGGATGCAGAGGACTGCTCTTATCCTCCTCTGTCATCACCTGAGGAAGAAAGTGAGTCACACTTTTAAAAACCAATGAAGGAACCGTCGCACATAAACAATTCCTCACTGCTCCACAGCTCTGAGAAAGTAATACTTATAGGGGCCGCGCCTGACATCCAGTGGCTTAAGCTAATTACCCTAATCAATGTCTCATTGAAAAACCTCCCATTCATGTTAACAAGGTCATGACATGTGACAGCCAGGATCACTACATGGAGTTTTCAGTTGACTGCATCTGAAATGCATCAGTAGACACAACACAGACACAGATATTCCTATATTGAGTATTCTGAGTTACGTTATGTAGCCATGTATAGATTCTAATCGCAATATCATCCTGTTAGAGTTGATACTGTTTCGTAACACTGACATGCAGCAGTTAACATCTACTGAATAAAAACATGTCCTGTGTTTGAATGTAAACAAGGTGACTGGTTCTTCAATGAAGTCACGTTGCTATATTTTTCGAAAGGAGTGCAGACATCGCAATGTCAATTTTTGAGGTTGACCAAATGTCTACCTCTGTCAACACAAAGCTTCTTCAGGTGCGATGTAGGTTAAAGTGCTGGTTACGTTGGTGGGGGACAAATAAAGAATCTGTCTATGTTGACATGCAACTAATCACACATGTAAGAGGGAAAATGAATGGAGTATCAACTCATGTAAACCTCATAATCACAGTAATGTCTTATTCAGAATGAGATTATTGGCGTCCATGTAAACGCAGTCATTCTATGATTTGGGACGATGGTGTTCTTACACTGAGAGATTTCACTTTGAAGTTGATTAGCTTGACTCCATCGAATTCGACCTTGTCCCAAATGTCGTTCACCGCCTGCATGTAGGAGGTAACCTGAGACAGATGAGAGGTTATGTGAGAAAACAGTCTGAAATATCATCAGTAACTTCGCCTGTTTCTCATCTTTCAGGCAGTGGGTGGCCGAGGTTGGCGACACAGAACAACACAGTGACCCACAGAGAGGTTCAATCACAACATCAAATTTACAGAATCCTGTTTTTCGTTTTCAGACTTTTTTGAACTGCTCCTCTGGTGCCCAAACATACATATAAATCATGTCTCGCTCCTGCTTTAACAATCATGTAATCTTTAAAGCGTGTTTATCCACACAGTGTTTCCATAGTGGGTGGCACGGCCTGTCACATTCAGAGAGGCACGTGCAAACCAGTCACATGCGCAGGTCTTAGTCTATACAGCAGGAAAGCGGCCCGCTGGGACAATTCCATAGATGTAAATATTGACACCTCAGATGCACGAGACACTGAAACCAGGTCAGCTGTGATGGACACGGGCATTTTCTTTACACTCAAAGATCACATCACAGCATCACTTGATATTTTGCCGCCCGCTGCAACAACGGCCTGGCACTGAACCAGGAACAACAACAAGTGAGAGCGTTTAAGATGGAAAGAATCTGAGGAGGGGCATAGGAGGTGATGAGAGGACGGACGGCAGGAGAAGAGCTGGAGAGAAAATAGCAGCGTGGCGGCAGAGAAAAGCGAAGGACAAACTGACTGACCTGGGCTGACCGCACAGAAATGTAATTAGAAATAAGCACCAATGCAAAACAGACTCCACGACAGGATAAAAAGTGTCCCAACTCGGAATCAGGTTGATGACATTCAACATCAACAAGCTCATAACTTCGTAACTAACATGGAATGCAAAACAAATACTGTTTATTGGTTTTAATTTAGAGCAAATTAAAAGTTAATTATATTAATGTTGCTCCTCTGGACTCTTATATCAGTACCTGGCTAAACTCAGTATTTGAAGAGCATCTCATGTGACCCCAATCACAAAAGCTTTGTTCGGACATAGAAACTTGAACGCAGACAGACACTTGTTGTGTATAACACTGTAATGCTCAAACACCAGCAGGCAGACAGCTTTTAACACAGTGGGCTCTTACACCAGACGTCTGTAGTTTCAAACTGATGCAGTTAACGGTTTCCTGCTCATGCCCACGTTGTTTTTAAAGCAAATATATTTGTGCCCTTGGTTGTGTTTGAAAGGTTATAAAATAACATGTGGTCAGGTGCATTGTGGGCACATTAAGCTTCTATTAGGCCAAGAAAAGGGAATTAACTATTGACCAACAGAAACCTAGTTTAAAGGGATGGTTCACTGTCATTTTTAGTGGTGAGGTAAGGTACAAGTGCAACCTGGGAGACTGCACTCTTGTTGGTTTCTAGCATTCTCCACCCAAAAGATAAACATGCCTGTCACACCATGATGATTGCCAAAGCCTCTTAAATGTCAACTATTGGCTAGCTGCAGTAGAAGTCATAATCCCTGCCTCCTCTATGTTAATGGAAGGGACAAAGATTAAACTAATAAGTCAAAGTACATGTTCCATAAATAAATTTTTGGTTTCCCCCATTTCAGTTTTTATCACAGTGATATTTGTTAAAGTGGTTTTGTATTTTTCAGGTAAGCTTGTTTTTAATTATTTATTTGATGCTAAAATAATTATGTTGCGTTTATACAAAGAGTATAAAATATAGTTAAAATAGATCCCAGTTTGTGACTCCAGTGTGAATTCACTGCACATCAGCTGACACTGAAACAAAGATCAATTTACACCTAAAATTTCTTAAAATTAAAGTTTTTAGAATCTTTATTTTTTATTTATTTATAAAGTTTAAGTTAGATTGGTAGATTTTAACACATAGACCAACTCCTCATCATTGAAGCTGAGAAAATACTGCAGTATTTCAATAAGGTCAAAGGTTAAGAGCATGGGACTAAGGGTTGAAAATGTTTGACATTATAAATGTAATAAGCCACCTCAGAGTTCACAGAGTGTATTAAATACCAGAGGGAGGTCACTAGCTTGTGTTTTTGCAATTTTGCTCAAAACCTCTCCCATCTGTCCCGGAGTCGTACATCTCAGCTCCAGCTTAACCTCGGAATGAAATTCTTATGTCTGTTGCTTCATACTGGAGCTGCAGGGTACAGCTGAGGGAAAGAACAGGACCAGCTACCGGCTCCGTGCCAGGCCTCTACATCTGGCACGAAGCCTTCGGCCAAATGTCCGCACTCCATGTTCTTGAAGAAAGAGAATGTTCTCAACGTTGTCTCTTCTCCCCCTTATAGGTATACCATGACAGCTGTGTGCATCTGAGCAGGAACATGGCACTGAGCCCTTTACTTAGCCATGCAGCAGCAACAGACCTGTCATTTATACAGTTACACATGCTGTACTTAAAATTCTAATAATTCACTGATGCGAGACATTCCTCCTTTAAGTCAAAGCTTAGTACATACTTTAATTGTAGCACAGCCCCTGATTTGACCCACTTCTAGTTTTTATTATTGTGATGGTTGGTCATGCTTAAAATTCTGTCACACGTTTTGTTAATAGTAAGTAATAAGTTTGTTATTTTTAATGTTTTTTTTATTTGTGAAGCACTTTGTCTCTTTGTTTTGTTGAAGCACAATTTAAATAAAGATATTATTAAAATATTATTAAAAAATGAGCATAATGACCATCCACCCACAAAACAAAATAGAGAAATACTGGAATTCACATTTGATAACAGATTCACTGTGAGTTTACTAATCATACTGGATCAAATCAAATAAATAAAAAGAAATTTGATACTAAAAAGATTTGAAATTGGTTGTCAAAACCGTTTCTCCTGCTTAGCATTGTGAAACGAGAAAGGAAGGAAGAACTCTGATCTAGTGTTGAAATAGCAGCTGCTATATTTTTACATTTATTTGGGGGGTTTTCAAACACACAAGTGGGTAAATTTAACCCTGCTGCTACATACTTTCACTTGTTTGATTGAGATAAGATCTTAGGACAAAGAACTACATCAACTGACCTTTGATAGCGGCACCATGTACCCTGAATACAGGACACAATATTCGGAGACAGGTTTGTAAACAATACTTGTGTTGCTCAACCATCAGCTGAGGAAATCCTGTTGTGTTCTGAGGCTCCTGCTGGTTTTTCCATTACACTACACTCTGGTGTGCCCTGTTTTCTGAAGGCCTGGCAGCTCAGGTATCAGCAGCATCTAAATACACCAGACTCAGTCCACAGATACAGATATAAGGGATTAGGATTTATGTGTGTTTGTGCCTTTATCAATCCAGAAGGTAAAAATAAATCTGAAGTGTCACATCTTGTCAAAGTGATCGATGATGTTTATAGATTTGAACTCATCACCTGAGCCACGACAGCTTCCACAGACTTGAACCTCTTGTAGTAGAGGTGGTCGGCATGGAGGTGAAGCAGGCAGCTAGTCTTTGACTCATCCACTGTCCTCCTGGACCGGCTCGCTGACGCCTCCTGTGGGAGAAAGTTGTACGGACAGATTGTTGGTCAGATGGGAGGAAGGTTAATGACATAGCCTGCCAAGTCCCCAGGATACATTTAAATCTCTGCTCAGATTTATGGTTTAATATGTTCCTGATTTTCAGGTGAAGCTCATGAGTTCACATCATTTCAACACATTAAACACAGTCTCCATGTCGGCACACGGCTGATACTCGCATCCCGGCAGGAGAGCAGGTGTGAAGTGATCAGAACGCAACTTGGACCCTCTTCTGGAAACTACATCTGCTTAGACCATTACATTATCACACAGTGGAAATGACCTCCACCAGCAGGCATGTTTTTCAGAATGGACCCGCACCAATGTCCAGACATCCATCACTGTGGACAATGGACACTGAGACCACCACCTAGTCGGTCAAACACATGGGACACCCAAGGGAAAGATAAACTGAATAGATTTTGCAGGTGTTTATTCCATCATACATGTTTTTATCATTTCTTTATTAAACACATAGGTTAGGTTCACAGAGGAGCTGTTTGTCTCTGTGCACTGTCCTTTGTCTAACTACCTCCGGTAAGGAAGTTTTCATCTGCATCTGTTTGTTTGTCTGTTAGTTAGCAGGATTACACAAAAACAACTTAACAGAACACCATGAAACTTGGGTGAAGGATGCAAAATGGGTCCGAGAAAAAATCCCTAACCCGGGCAGAGGATCCAGAATTTTTTTTCACTTTAACATTGCGAGATATGGTGTTTGCAAGATTTTCATTGATTTATCAGATAATAATTCATGAATCTTGACGAGTCATGTTCAGAGGACTGATATCTATGAGTTTGTGAAAAACGTGCTCCACTGAGTGCCATTCTAATTGTAACAGTTGTCTTCATGTTTATGTAATTTGCCGTTGGTGACTAAGCAAGTTACATAAAAGTGACAGAGTGAATGATTACTAAATTTGGTCACTTTTAACAGACACGTTGTTGAAATCCCCTCAGGCAGAGGTTTCCTGGGTCGGAGTGAATTGGCTGTAAATGTTTTTGCAGACGAGGAACTGATGAAGCCAAGTAAAGAGAAAAAAAATCAAGACGAGTGTGTACGTCTTCACTGAGGTGATGTCTGGACTGCCCTACCTCATCGGGTCTGAGGCTTTGGGCGAGGACGTTCAGACGCTCTGCACCGCAAAATCCCTCAGGGCCAGGTTTCCTGAGTGGCAGGACTGCAGAAAAACAAACAGACACTCATACACACAGGTTCACTCAAAGGATCAAATGTATCTCTCGTTTAGTCAAACACACACAAAGATAAATAGTGAAACACAAACAAAACCAGGCAAACAATGTTGTGGGTAAGGTTGTACCTGAACATGTTTGTTCCATTGGGGGACTGTTTATTAGAGTCATGATCACTCATTTGATTGTGGATGTGAGAGTCCCAAATAAAAAGTGAATGAATAATTGGAGGAAGATCAAACATGTGGTTTGGTTTAACCCACTACCACTGATTTGTTGGAGCAAACAGGATATTACATAAGATCAGCTCACAAATAAACCTGTAACATGGACCAGGGTCACAGCCTGATCTGTGGAAAATGAACTGTTTGTTTAAGCTGAATTTATCACTGTAAATGTGTTGCTGTGTGTGTGAGTGTGTGTGTGTGTGTGTGTGTGTGTGTGTGTGTGTGTGTGTGTGTGGATGCGTGTGTAAATGTTTTCAATATCAAGGTCCTGAGGGAATCACCTTTGTGCAAAAAGAGTTGTTATCAGACAGGAGAGTATTTGTGCAGAGGCTGTGAGCTACATCATGAAATCAATAAAAAGTTGTTTGACTTTAATTGAAGTTTGTGCTTTATGACGTCTGACTTTTTTTTCTAATATATGTATAGATACATAGCAAAGTCTTGTAGACATGAGTTGTTTTCAGACCTGAACTCCAGGTAATCTACTGAAATTTCCCAGAGTGGCTGCATATCAGAGGGCAAATGTTTCTCTGCACATTTTCCTCAACTTTCACTGCTAGGGCCCATGTAACATGTCTAGAAAATGTCAGTATGAACCAACTACTGCAGGAAAAAGTCTGGAAAACTTGAAAACTGGAAGAAGACAAATCAACATAGAAAAAAGCATGTCATCTTGAAAAGATGCTTTTGGTGTGCTGTTAGCAAAAACATTTCTGCAGTGTAATTTAGACATCATGTCCTTCCTGCCTGCTACATGCTCCATGCAGACGCCACCCCTCACCTGAATGTTCTGGACATTTTCTTGTTGTTGTGAATAGTCTGACCCTGATAATCATTCTTCATATGTGAAAGGAAAACTCCAGAAAATGTCTGGGCTCGACTTTTCTGGACATTTTCTGGAGGTCATGCCTGAAAAGATGATTGTGAGTCCCCAAGTTTGAAACAAAGGAGAGATAATTCGATGTCTATGGTTGAGAGCTACTCAACATATAAAAACATATTTATAAATCTAGAGGTTTGGAATTAGCTCCTTAATGACCAGCTAACATGGGCAGAAGCACACACACATTCTCAGACACTTCACCCACATGTGGAAATCAGTGCAGTGGTCTGGAGTGGGATCCATGCTGTGATAGCTTCTGGTTTGATTTCACTAAAACAATTTCATCGTCTGCGATTTGCAACACCTCTGGGATGTCTGTCTCGCTCAGACTGATGCAACACTGATGAGATTGCAGTTATATTTGCACAAACTGGCTCATTGTGTTGCAGTGGACAAGTCTGAGAGTTCCACAAAGTGCAAGAGGCCAGAAGGACTCCATTGCAAAAGAGAGTGTGAGGGTTATGGTGAGAAGCTGTGGGGGGTTTATGAAGAAAGGGGAAACTATCTAAATGTAAAGGACCGGACATTTGTCATAACCATGCAAAAAGAATGACAGTAATAGGTTTCACTGGAGTTCTGCACAAATCCTGCCTAATAGAAAAAAGACACAACTTTTCCAACTACGTTAATGAAGAAAAAATGGTTTTAAATTTTGCACGTACAGTAAAGTCACGTGACATAATAATCACTTTCACACGTCGTTCACAGTAACGAGAGAGTGACAGAATCAGGTAGTGTTTCTGTCACTCTGGACACTGGACCCACAAGAGCTTCAGAGGGTACTGCAGTGTGTGTGTGTGTGTGTGTGTGTGTGTGTGTGTGCGTGTGTGTGTGTGCGTGCAAGCAACACTGTCACTGGTCACATCTCCCTGCATCAGACATGAGCCTGCAGAGAGAAAGTGAAAAACTACAACACACGATTGGATCAGACCATCCAACCAAAAGTCCTTCAGCCAATCACAACCCTACAATTCGTTCTTTACATGGCATGAGTGGGGGTGGGCTGTGTGGGGGTGTATGGAGGCCTAAATGCCGGGCGTCGACCCACTGATGGAATTATTTCCAGACCTTTCTGCAAGCCCAAGTTCACTCTCTCTCTCTTTTTCTCTCAGTTTGCCAATGACACTCGGTCTCACACTATGGGACATAAATGTTCCTGCCCTGTGTTGCCAAAGTAGAAACAAGACACGATCATTTATTCATTTTTTTCCCAATGGAATGAGCAGAGAATATGTCTGTAAGTGACGTGAATGTGGAGCCTCTTGACAGGACAAACTGCTGCACGACCACAAGCCAAGAAGAGAAAAGGATTTTCCCAGATAAAAAATTAGTGTCACATTCCAAATGCTGGAAACGAGTTCAACCGTTGAGAGTAATGTAGAAAAGGTCTGCCAGAGCCTCAGGTCTCCGTCTAGCAGGGAGCTTTGAGTATGACACAGTTATGAACGGGCGCCCCAGCAACACAAAATTACAATCTCACCACACACATGCATATATGACACTTTCAATCTCACTCTTGAGCAGATTTCCATTGTTATAGTTGCACAGTTTTGTTTCTTGGGGGGTAGACACAACTCTGGCACTGCTTTGGCTAAAAAGAGAAGTATTTTCCAACCCGTCTGTGTGTGTGTGTTATAAAATGACACCTCAATGTTTGTCTTACAGTTTCTGCCAATAACTGCCTCATGAATGTAGAGCAAGTGTGTTCTTCAAGCCACCTTGAGCTTGGCCCAGGTGCCAAATGCCCTCAAGTGCCCCTTGGTGGGTTGAAAAATGCCAGATAACCCTAAACCAAAACTTGGAACAAAACTGAGTTCATCATAGATATCTTCCTCTCCCTTCCTCTGTGTAATCATCTATGTGCACCAGGAGAACATGGGGATGGAATCTCTGATCTGCCCTTCATCATTCAGACACTTGGTGAGATATTTCATGAGTTCAATTTTTTCCGGGCACTTTCCCAGATTTCTGTGTGCAGGAACTGGAGCAGCTGTGTCTTTTTCACTATAATGCTAAGAACAGTGTTCACCCGAGACATTTCTCAAATGTATACATGTGAAATCTAAATGAAACCTTAACATGAAATGTTCAGAAAGGGGCCCAACACATGAGGAAGATAGAACTGCATCACACACAAGTTCACTGGTGGTTAGTTCACTCTCAGTTAGGGAAGTAATTAATATGTTAGTAGTTAAACATGAACTGATGATTTTAAAGTACACTTACCTCAAGGAGATGTGAGGTTAATACTTAAACTTTTATAGACATGTGAAGAGGGAAAGTCACATGAAGTTGGGTTTGAATTAGGTCTCTCTTTCTCACACACAAACACACACTCACACTCACACACTGACTCTGTGTGGAGCACAATGAAACAGGCTTCAAAAACGTTTGGCCACCTCTGTGATCAGTTTGCTCTTTTTCACACTTTTACTGACTCAAATCAGTCATTTTTGTTTTCCATGTGTGTTTCAAGTCTTATTTTTACATTTCAATAAATAAATAAATGAATTGTATCTTTAAAGTTATTGTTGAACTAGATCTTTTGTATCTGTCTTTTTGTAAGTGTGACATCAGTGAAGCCTCTTGACATCCTCTGTCCCAGTGGACTGAAGGTTCCTTAATTAACTTTAAGGAAGTGAAAACATACACAGGATTGGTCTCAGTTTAGCACTTTGTATGGAAGCATTGATTGTTAATTGAAATATAATCTGCCTGATCTTTCACAGTTTCCTGCAGATACGCTGGTCAGTGAATGAAAGAACAGGATGTTGTCAGTTGCAGCGTTATGCAATGTTAAATTTTGCTACGGTTCTGAAAGGGGTTGAATAAATGGCAGGGGTACAGGGAGGAAGGGAGGGAGGCAGTCACTATGTCTGTGGGGACGTAAGACAAACACAGTGGGGTGGGGATGGGTGTTTTTGGCACAATCTGCACCCTGTTTCCACGAAAAAGATTTCTTGGAAATTTTGGAATTCTGATGCAAATGTGTCCGCGCAGCCAAGGAAAAAGGCACTTTGAAAAACACAAGAAACATTTTGAGATATCTCAGTGATCTTTACCATCTGGCCAAATCATTAACCATCATAATTTCATTTTCATTTCAATTTCCTTTCCCTGTAGAAAATCATCTCCTCATACTGAACCTCTTCCTTCTCCTCCTGTTTCGTCTTGTTCTTTTTTTAGCCCCCTACTTCTCCCACCCCTCCCCTTTCAAAAGTCACCCTATCCTCAGTTTATCTTTTCTTTGGCTGGTGCCCACTGTGAGTCCAAACCAACACCCCCCACAGAGCTCTAAATAGGCTCTGTGAAATTATAACTGCACTCTTACTACAAGTTAAGAGTGAGGCCACGTGGTAACCTTTGTATGTGCTGGAGCAGCAGCTGCAGAAACTGTGTGAGAAAGTGGATCAATGAGGATTAGATTTATACTGTAATGGTAGTTTCCACAAAAGCATCAAGGGGGCTGTGAATCAAAATGTTGGGGGAGATCTATTGTAGCATGGAATTTCTTCTTGTGCTCTTGCCATCATCACAGAACAGCCAGGAAAAGCAGTTGGGTCATGGGTTGTCATTTGGAGAATTTCAGCCAGAACAGATCCAGAGTTTCTTTTTTTTATATTCTGGACACTGGGGAGCAGTTTAAAGTTATTAAGATGCCAAAAGAAGCATGAAAATGTTTGCTGAGGCAACATGTTCTGAAGTCCCCCCCACAGTGGAAAAATGAAAGTTGTCTTACCCATGTCATCCTCATGGTAGATTATAGAGTGGTGATCTGTTTGGTTGCTGGTGTATCTGTAGACAGGCTCTATGTGATAAGTCCCGTTGTCTGTGTGGATGGTTCCCTCAAATTGACCCTGCAACACAGAGCCATGGCAGACTGAACCATGTTCACCTGCAAGACCAGGTCGAGAGAGACAACAGGTCAGACAGACAGGTGGGAAATGAGCAGGGAGAAGAGATTAGTCAGACGCACAGAGTAACTAGATAAGATACTAAGAGAATGGTAGAGATTGTAGTCAGGGCTGAGACATAAGAGGTGACATATGAGGCAAGACAAGAAAAAAGTGACTATAATGAGTAAACAGGACTTTATCCAAATGTTCCAAATGTTCAATCTAGTTGTTTGTTTTGAACCATTCCGGTTATAAATGATTTTATTATCATCTGATCATCACATATCATCACTTGAAGTCCTGTGAATTTTACTTTGAACTGAATTAAATGTAGCTCATCTGTTGCACCAACCTTCCAGTATTCCTGAGTATAAGTGGGAGAGGTCAGCAGATGTGGAGCCATTTTCGATGACCACCATGAAATTCTCGGAAAATGCTGCTGAACTTCGTTTCAAACGCAGACGGAAAGTTCTGAGAGGAAACAAAAACACAAACATCTGTGGTGAAAGCTTTGTACTGTGGTGAAAGGTATGTAGACTTGTAAACAGCTCAATGGACTAATCACTGACTAATCGTCCACATCTGTATTTGGGTTAAAAACAGAATCACCATTTGTTTATCAATGAAATGTCTGTCCAGTTATGTGAGACTAATATAAAGCTACCTGTGAAAAGCAGTCAAATCCAGCTGCAGTGTGTATTCCTGAGGTTGTGTGGCTCTCTTGCTTCTCAAGTGCATCCTGTGAAGATCCTCTCTGTCGTATGACAAACCCTCATAATGCTTTATATATGGACTGATGTCACTCACAGCACCTGAGAAAAAGAAGAAACACCAGTTATATATATTTTAAATGAGTGTTTTTACTCCGGAGTACTTCTCTAAAGCAACACTTGTTGATCAAGTCATCAGTCAGTCTTTACACAGATGACATGCTTCTGTTCTCATAAGATCCTAACTTGCCGTTACAAACATTCCCCTCAATCAATACCATCTCCACTTATTATTGGTTATTTCATTTTCCTGACAAAATGTGACAGTAGCTGGGGGTTTGAAATATGATGGGCCTACATTGTCCTTTATGCCCTCCAAGGTAACTCGTACTCTGATAAAAAAAAATACAAATAGCATGTTGCAGTGGAAGGTAAACACCCAATTAACAAATGTATATTAATTCTCCTTTTACTTCCTTTAATTCCCCATATTTATACCAAAAAAGCTATTGTTTGCTATCTAAGCCTCTATAATCTACACAGGAAATCAAATAACTGTCGTTCTTTTATAATTTTGCCAAATACGAGCATATTGTTTCATTCAGTATCAAGTGTTGTACATCATATGTTTCAGGGAACCTACCCTTTATTTATGGTGCAGTGTAAAGTCACCATCATTCAATGCCTTACTCATACTGGATGTTTAATATTGCAAATGTGAACATTTTGCTGAACTAACCATATTTGCCTTCATAAAGCATTAATAAATCTCAACCATCCTGAAAACAAATGGTCAGATTTGCAAACAATCACTTGAGCAATCTTCGTGAGAACTTTCCTTATAGAGTGTTGACTGTGAAAGTGCTGGCTACTGAAGAAACATGCACCCTCTTGTCCAAGGAGTTTTTACTTACTCACTCACTGTCACCTCACCTGAGTGAATCACATGTGTTTAAACCTTTAATAAATAGGTGGATCCCATTAAGTACAACTAAGTAAGGCGAGCCTCAGTCTACAACAGCCCTGCTGGTAGGTTTGGCGCAAAGACTCCAGTTGATCTGAGAGGACAAGACGAGACACGTCCACAGAGGAGGCCAGTCCACCACAGCTGCTGAATACTGCATATTCTACTTGACATGACCCACACACAGTGACGCCAACACACACACACAGCTACCCAGACTTATTCATGGTGCAGTTTGAGGAGATTCACACACACACACACACACACACACACACACACACACACTCATCAGCACATTCCACCACCGGTAGCTTACCTGTAATCCACTCACGGCAGCCGAACACCAGCAACAGCAGCCAGTAGTGTTGAACCCCCATCATTTCTTCATTGGTGGGTTGTTTTACTCTTCTCGACACTTTTCTCTCCCTTCTTCATCCCTTTGTTCTTTGCTTCACTCTTCACCGGCCTCGTACCTGCAGTCACACACTGGAATGTTTTTGACTGGGGAGCTCAAGCCAGAACTCGGCATGAAGATATGAACACTGACACTGCGAAGAGGCATATTCAGACTTGTTCTGGTTGCAGGTTATGATGAGTTTTCTGCACATTTAAAGGAGGGGTTTGAAAGGGAGTGGGAAGATAAATGAATTAATTTATAGTGTGGTGAAGATTAAAAATGATAGGAGCATTCAGGTGTTTTATAAGCTCTGCTTCTACTGTGAAAATTGGAATCTAAATCAAAGTGTTGAACCATCATTTGCATATTGGACAAAAGTAGAATATGGCAGACAATTAAATTCAATTTTTTTCTATTTCAATTTAACTTTATTGAAGACACAAAAGTCCATATCTATATAAAATAAACTACATGATGCAATTACGATAAATAATGTTAGTAACTAACAATGGCTGATCAATTTCTATCCATCAACTGATTAATTACTATGTCTATCAATACAGATATAAACCAAAGTATAAATGAATACAAGACTTATATTTCCCATGGATAAGGGAAATTTTGACCTCATGTTACGTGAAATGTCAAAGGATCACTAAAATCGTTACAATGGATAATCTGGGAACAATGAAAATCTGTTCAAGGTTGTATTGAAATAATTCCATTATCATCACTGTCCTGACCAAAGTAACCAGGCCCATACATTTACTGCATATTGCTTTCTTCTGAGTCAAAGTGCTAGAAGAGCCAACAACGAAAATTGTATTCGGATGTCATAGATAATGATAAATGTCAAACTGTGAACTTTCTGCGTCCTGAGAAATGAACATGCCTCCCACAAGTCTTATTAAAGATCCTTGTGTGGTGGAGAAAGTACTAAAATGGTTCCAAACATCGGAAGGAAGCCATGTGTGACACTGTGCCAGAGGTGTTTCTAAACAAAGTGGGACAGTTTTAGCTTATTTTGAGGAACAATTACTTGTGAAGAGGAAATGTGACTTTACTTTATGTGACACAGGAACGAGGTTAATCGTAACAAAGTTTAATAGCCCATTTAAAAATTGACAGTTCTGTAAAGATAAAAAAAAACACATTTTGAGTTTACTAAATATGAAATGATACAAAACATATTACAATATATCTCTTTATCTTTATAAGCATGTCTCAATTTCATTGTTAAATAATCTCTGCTGAGTTACATAAGAAGCAGACAGTAGCTATGAAATGTATATGTTTCCCGTATGAGATAATATAATGGTTCAGCCGTCCATTAAAATAGTTACAGACATTAACAGTGGAGACACGTTGAAGCTTTTCTAACAGCATCTCCACAGGAAATACTTGTTGCTACAGAGGCCCATTAGATCAGTTCTGAAACAAATCACTGCTGCTTCTCCTGTAAAATCATCAAAATCATAAAAAGCTCAGATGAATTGCCAAAACAAGATCATGTTTCTCACAGAGTACAGATCAGGGGAACAATGTGTGTTGGCGACCACCAAACTATTTAATTTGCGTGTAAATGATTTATGTGTGCAAATGATTGCTCTGGTGTTAACACAGTGTTTTCTGGAAGTCAGATGCAGCTGCGAGTTTTGGACTCAAGGCGTTTTCAGACATGAACTCCAGAGAATGTCTGCACAACTGGGTCCAGACATTTTCTGTTCATTTTCCGTCATTTTGTCATATAAGAAGAACTCAGCAGAAAATTGTCAAGAAAATGTGGCAATCTGGATAATTTCAGGAGATTGTCCTGAGTTCAATTCATGTCTGAAAGCATCTATCCAGTAATATTCTACAAAACATTAGTCCATCATAGTAAAGAACTTTTACAACTAAGATGAAACCCTGTTAATCCACCACAACACAACATACATAAAATCCGACACACATATATTCTTTATCCCTGGATCTTCGTTAGCTTCTGCAGAGTGTAGTTCGTCTTCCTCCAGTCCACAGCATGCTGCATGAAAAGTGAAGATGTGCAGAAATGAACCTGGGCTTATATAATTAAGTTTGTGGATTCTGACGTTTCTTCTTTGAAGTTTTTGAATCTACGTCCATGCACTCTGATCCTATCTGGTTTGAAGGGATCCAGGCCCTGATCTCTGACGGGTAGGACCTGACTGTCTTTTAGTCGATGACTGAACCTCCCATAACCCTGTAGTACAGCTTGAATTATGTATTTTCTGGATCATGTCCATCTGTATAAACCTAATATATGTCATGCTCAGGCTGCTGCAGACTGGTTCCATGTACTACACCACTAACTCACTCCCACAGGTCAGTGTTTTACAGCCTGGTTTAGACTCTTATCTGCCTGTCCTCTAATCATCCACAGACTGCCTCCAGCAGCAACCTCCTTCTTCACACTGATTGGCCACGAAGGGATCACCCGGATCCGAACCATGACATCACATGCTCAGACACACCCCCAAGTATAGGCTTGCACAAAATATGCACACACACACACACACACATATTCCCAAATCGTCAACTTGCAACCAGACTAATTTGTCCTTCACCTTATCAAAGTTTTACTCTTTTTCAGAGGTTTTGCATGTGAACCATTGACAAACCTCTTTTTGAACTATGAACACCTGCCCAACTTTTATGGCTACAAAACAGCCACTGTGAAAACTTCACTCCTTCCATAATTACCTTTGTTCCAGTGTTGCGGGGTTATTCTAGGACATTGACTCCACGTGGTGGGGTGACAAAGCTTTTTCTGACATGTGATTTGAGGTGAGCATTGAATCAAATTCAGGCTCAAACATTTGAAAGAGCTACGATACCAGAATCCGGACACAGAAGACACATTTAGAAATGAAATCTATCCATGTTTCCTCAGGCATTGTGCAGATGCTAGGATCCCAATTCCTGTTGCATGAACAGCAGGCCACACTACTATTACTGTAACCAATGCTGTCAGCTCTGGGAACACGTCCACGTTTAGACCCTCTGCTCTGCGTCCCAGATTGAGATGTATTCATGGAGGTTTCTAGTTGCATTTGAGGCTAATTCAAACTAACACTCCACTTCAACATCCAATCTGACCCTACAAATGTCTGGTGCTCAGAGCCAGACAAAGGATCATGGGATAATAAGTGTGACCGCGGCCCCTTCGCAGGTCTCTGTGTTTCTCTGGGGTTCGTACACTATGGGAATTATCAAATCACATCTTTCTGCTGACATAGCTAACTGTTAATCACTACACGGACATGACCCATTTCACAAAGACCCAGAGTTCTCCCCTTTCTCAAAGCCTGAGCAGCGCACAATATGTAGTCTGTGTTACATGCCATAATGAGAGCATTGTATTCAAGGCATTGACATAGATGGGAGCTGAGCAGATAGGCAAACTGCCATCCATCTCTGTCTGTTTTTAATGCAACTGATGCCTTCACCTCAAATCTGATCACTAAGACCTTCAGCATTCTGGGGAATTATGTTTTCCCATCATGCAAATAAATTTAGCTAAAAATACAACAGTCCACAGTTACCACTTTTACACTTTTTGCAATTAATATGCAAGAATGCAGTTCTTGAAACACAATGTCATTGTCATAGTTTGTTTGTACAAACTACATGACTGTTTATTGCTTGTTACAGCAACTAAAATAACATGGGGGTAATTTTTAGCACAAGCTTTTTTATATATTTGTGACAATAAAAAGTTGTGATCAATTAAGAAACCTGCAGGCAAACTGAAGTGTCAAACTGTTACTCCAGAAGTCAGTCCACTGGCAGTGCAATGTCTCTCCCTACAGGAGGCTCCTGATACTAAAGCTTTAAGTCCATGTGCTGCAAATGCAAATCATGCAAATTGTTCTACAGTCTTTGGGTTAAATTGCTGTTATGCACATTGTCATATGTCTATTGCTTCTTTTTTATTAAAACCTTATAGTTTATAACCTAGAATCCCAAAATAAGTTTACATCAAAAAAGTGGATGAAGTCAAGACACATTAAGGAACAATGACAAGGTCGATACTGGTCAACCCTGAGTGCAAATATCTGTAGTTACGTTTGTGTACTGATAATGAGTAACACTTGTTTACCACATCAAATCTTTCAGTATCTAGCTAGACTGAGAAGAACCACAGCAGATAGCTCACACTCCACCTTGTATAAATATTACTGTTTGTCATCCAAGGCCTGAAGTCATGACGTGAAGTTCCCCAAAACAACGAGTCAGACGAGGCCCTCCAGGCAGCAGATTACAGAACAGCTACAGGGACTATCAGCGAAGAGAGGAACAGTCTCTGCCTATAAACTAACATCAGGATAAACTGTGTTTAATATGGCTTTAAAGTTGAACAAAATACTGATCCAAAACACATCCAAAAACCTGCACACTGTTCAGAATGCAGCACAGTTAGTGTCATGTGGAAATGTTTCACTTTTCTGTAACAGAGTTAGTGTGTCCTACTAAGAAATTAAAATGCTCCCACATTACAACATCATGAGTTTTGTGTCACATAAAATAGTAAATAGTAGTAGTACTAATATTGATGTACAGTGTGTATTCTTTAATCATTTACCGAGGTGAAAACTTTAATTCATCATTCATGTATGCTCTGTCCCAAATGGCTGCTCAGTGTCAACAGTACTTTGCTCAGTAGATCACATCAGTCAAGAAGGTTTCCTCTCTGAGGTCTCTGAGAAAACTGATCTGAGCCACATTTATTTCACATTGACACCAACACACAAAATGACCCATAATATTTTGCTCTTGTGACAAAATAACAATCATGACTGACTGTGACTCCTGAAAGGACAGAAAGCAACACACACACACACACACACACACACACACACACACACACACACACACACACAGATTCAGGACAGATTCAGAGATGATCTCATCACATTATACACATTTCAGCACTTTAAAGAAAAACCTGACTTGTGAAGAGCAGAGGTGTTGTGTTGGTTGTGTTGAATTCATGTGTCTCAGTAAGACATGGCAGTGTGACAGCGACCCATCATGTACAACACCAGGACCCTGAAACAGAAGCAGCGAATTGGAATTTAGAGATCCCTAAAATACACTTGAATAAATTCATATATTTATAAAACTATTGATTAAATTGCAAAAAGATGATGAGGGCTCACGGTGGGGCTGTGGTTAGCACTGTCACCTGACAGAAGGTAGAGTAGGCGAGAGAAGAAGATAAAGGTTCCTGGTTTGGGTCTAGGTATGGATCTGGCCCTTCTGTGCTCTGTTCGCATGTTCTCCTCGGATTTTCTCCTGGTACTCAATGTCCTACAATTTGTGGGAGGGTTGGGACATAGCGTAACATTACCTCAAACAATTCCTGGGTTCTGTCCAGGGGAGGATGTACCCCACCTCTCTTCTCCAGTTCCCCCAATGCCCTTAAAAGATATAAATAGGAGAACAAAAGGATCAAGAGAGGCCAGGACTCAAAAGGACACAAGGCAGAACAAACATCACAAACAGATTTATCACAAACTGACACAGTGACTGTGAGTTAGTAAGTGTTTTTAATTTTAGACCATGTAATGAGACAAGGCACAAGTTTCATTTATTCAAATACAGTCAGACTTATAGAATTCAGAACCTTGTTGGGATAGTGCTGCTCATTTTGATAGTTTTTAACTAATTATCTTCTTAATCTTGTATCGGACAATGTCTCTGTGTTATACTTGAATTCTACCTGCAAGAAAATGATGTAAGAAAGAAGAACCAGGTCTTTCCTGAAGGCCACTTCTTGATAATTGTGGTATTCTTCACGCCCAGAAGAGGGCGATGCTCACTAACATTAACACAACTAACATTACGCAGTGACTCAACTTTCTCAGCAGTTAAGTTAAGAGGACAGGAAAGGGACATTCCTACAAATGGAAACCAGCTAAACGTCCTTCCAGGGAGAATGGGTGCGACTCAGCAGAAATAGAAAATTTAGATTTATTGTGATCCTTTAATTGATAGTTTCTATTACCCCAAATAGAACTGGACAATTAGATACAGCTATGAGGAAATATCATAAATATTATATGTAGTGGCTGGGAAAGTGCATATGCATCTCATAAAAGAGAGAGTGTGTGTGTGTGTGTGTGTGTGTGTGGCTGTGTGTGTGTCCTCATATGTTTATTCTGCTGATGACAAATGACCTCCCTCTATTACTCTCTAAGTGAAGCCATATGTTCAACATTATGTGGGCGAGGCAGAAGGACACAGACCTGTTTTCAGCCAACCACACAAACACACACACAAACACACACACACACGCACACAAACACACACACACATGCACACACACACACTCACAGACACAAAATATGTATCTCACTTTAAATTTTTGGCTGATATTTTATTGATCCCAGGGGTATAAAATTGCCAAGACAATATAATATCTGAATATTTGACTCCGGAAGGTGAGACAGAGGCAACACATAAGTAAACAAATGAACATGAGTATGATCATTAGTGGAGTTAATCGGCCTAAAGAAGAAGGGAGTCACTCCTCCAGCTTGGCCTGGGTGGAAAGTTCAGTTCCACACTGGGAAAACAAAAGGGGAAGAGGTTTCAGGCCAGGCTGGGTGGAGTGATGTCCAGGCCACTGCAGGGCAGGAACAGCCGGCAGCCAGAAGTCACAAACTGAGCCCATGCATGGAGCGCTGGAGAGGAAGAGTCGTCATGGCCTGCACATTTGTGGGAGCTCCTTGCAGCGGTATCATGATTTTAACAGGAGGAGGGTGAAGAGAGAATTCAGAGAGTAAAAAAGTCAAGGCTGCACTTTTTTAGATGAGTTACTGAGGTTTGACAGAGTGAAGTTCAGCCAAGAGGGAGTTACAGTAAAAACTGGCTGAGGAGTTTGACTCAGAATAAAAAAGCTGATTTTGGTCAGTTTGATATGAGATGAAGCAGCAGCAAAGCTATAACACAGTCCTCACATTTTTAAATGAGCAGTCATACCATGGCCTTTGACCTCTGGTGCTGGGGCAGAGACATCTTGGTTCACTGAGCTAGGCCATGCTGGCAGTTATCAGCAGCCTAATAGCAGAGCGGCTGCAGAGTGACGTCATACATTTTTCCTTCATGGGCTCTTAAGTGTAGCACCTAGATAACCTCAGCAATACAGACTTTGATTAAATAGTAACAGCATCTGTCCTTGAGTCCTAGAGTTCACCATTTAGAGCGATACATGGTCTATTTTAATGCTGTGTGTGTAAAAAAAGAAAGGAAAGTTAATTGTCAGAAACATATGTATCATGGAGCATGTAATTTACGTCTGAAGCTGAACTAATTCATGTTTTTTTAATGAACAATGGCTCCAGTCTCTGTGTGTGAGCTTTGACGGTCGCAATGACAAACCCACCAGAGAATTATTACTCAACCCCTCAGCTCTACAGAGCTTTACAGCCTGTTTTAGCGAATTGTTTCTGGTTTTATGGACCACAACCTTACTGTTCTGCTTCAGCCCCACATACCTCTTTTCCAGCAGCAACAGCAGCAGACATGTTTTCAGCAGAAAGCTCTGATATAAAACATGAGCAAACCAAAAATGAACAAAAAGGACAGTGATTCTGGACTTGGATTATAAGAGTAGACACACAACTCCAAATGAATGATAATGCTGCTTGCTGTAAATAATATGCAGTAGTTCAACATATTAGCTAATATCAACTTGACGAGGCTTCAGCTGACAAAAACAGCTCACTTTCTGTAAGAATATTGTTCTGCATGGATTCCAGTTTATTTGTTAGCATGTTAATTTATGACATCATCAAATGTTGATCCAGTGAGTTACAAGTTGACTTCCATCCATCCATCCATCCATCCATCCATCCATCTATCCATCTACCCATCTATCCATCCATCCATCCATCCATCCCTCCCTCATCCCGTCCCATCCCCCACTGCTTATTGTCATCAGAAGCTTATCCCAGCCAGTCATTAGCCCAAGGCAGGGTACGCCCTGGACTGGTCTCCAGTGTTTCAACGGGCCGACATACAGAGACAAACAACCATTCTGCTTACATTCACTTCTATGGTCAATTGAGGGTCTCCAATTAACTTAATTTGGGAGTAGTTAGAGTACCTGTACAAAACCCACGCTGAGATGGGAAAACATGCAAACTCCACTACACCACTGTACCCCCCCCCCCCCCCCCCCCCCCCCCCCCCCTCCAAACATCTACATTAACAGAAATCCTAACTCGTCATTTGCAAATACAAATCTAATACCAGGTTACAACACAGCCCATCTCTTGGTTTTAGGAGAACAACAGGTCATGAGAGAGATTCACCCATCCTGAAGATTTGTACATAAATATATGTTTGAATCTCAATCAACAATGCAGTCATGAGCACACATACGACTTTGCTATAAATGAATTTGGAGATAACAATTTAAGTTTGGAAATTATGTAATTCTCTTGATAATACACAACAATTTCCCATAATGACTGACTTAATCTGTGTGGATGCATCTTCTTTTGTTTACAGTTGCTTTAGATCATTTTCCCATGTGGAGGAAATGCATAGGGTCCATTTCCCACACTCCTCTTCGTATGACTCAGTCGACAGACAGACAACAAGAATGTTTCTCATCTAACGTGCAGCAGGTCACTTAAGATAAAGTCTTGACTGGGACTCGTGCACCCTCAGTCATAAATGCTTTGATAGTGAAATGCTATGAAAATATCAGTTAATGAATGAAGTCCGAAGTCTTTATACATTTCCAAAAACATGGTTGTTATTTTTTCTCTGTCTTAGTTTTGTGTCTGATTAAAAGTAATTGGATTTCTTCTTTTTTAACTTTTCATAAACTCTTTTCTCAGGCTTCCACCCTGCTCTCCCCTGCCTCTCACTGTAGCTTTAAATGTGACTATATCTTAGCCCTGTTCCCTGGTGAGAAGAGTTTTGGGGAGTTTTTTACCTTAAAAGGCCATGTGGAGTGGAGAGCTGGTTTCCTGTGGGAGGGCTTTCCTCTCTCTGACTCTGGAGCTGGAGGCCGGGCCCATCCTCATCCTCTCTCTCCCTCGCCCTGTCGGCCAGGGTCACTCCCACTTTACACACACACGCACGCCTTCCTCTCACCACTCCCAGAAAAGTGGTGAAATCCAGCTCCAGCCAGATGTGTACGAGTGTGTGAGCTTGTGTGTGCAATCCATGCTGACCTCCTTACTTAACAGGAGGTGAATGCACGGTCGCACAGGAAAACAAGGTAGAGCGCGAGACAGAGACAAAGAGAAAAGACATGAGACAAGAGAAGGAAGTAGGAAAGAAAGATAAAAAGGGGTTGTCCTGAATTAAAAGTGAGGGAGGGGACAGGAAGAAACTGCATTAAGAAGAGGGAAGAAGTGTGGTGATAGTGAACGCAACTTTATAGCATCATTTGGAACTGAAGTCACTGAATGCCCCCGCTCGCAGCGTCCTGTCTGTCAACAGTCAGTCAGATAATAAATGAGTCAGGAAGACGTTGTCCTTATAAGGTCTGTGCTGCACTGATGAACCATGAACCAGGCCTACAGCTGCTGATGTGTCACCACCATGTCAGAGTGAAGTCATAACTATCACACACTGTACTGGTCTGACTTTCTCTATCTCGTTTCCTGCATCTATGGGTAAACTCAGCCTCTCTTTCATAGGAGCTCTCTCATTGTCTCCCTGCTTCTGTCCGTCTCTCTCTGTTTCATGCAATTTGAGGCCGTAGTCGCCTTTTTTAAATTTTCTCAAGCAAAAACATTTATTGTTGATATTCCACTGTATATTTGAACAGCTTGTTTTATGTCCCCTCAGGCTGTAGTATGTAGAAGAGTTTCTTACTGTTTTTATATGAGCTCACAAAGTCAAATTCCTATTAACTGTGTTGAAATGCCAATATTGTCTCGACTTGTGTATTCTCAGAATGTTGAGATCATGTCTGTGGTAACATAGACGTGTGGATTTGAAGAGTTAGATGATGAGAAGAGGATGTTACATTTTTCAATGACACATATTACATATGTTTCTTGGGCCAATTCTGATACATAATGTGTGTAGAAAAGTGACTGGACAAAATTAAAAGAATATTAATTTGCTATTTTGCATCAGGATTATATACCAGTAGAAAGATCTTTGATAGGGCATTTAGACTAGTGTACAGCAGGAAGATATATTTGAATAGTAATGTGAATATATCCATCCATCCATTTCACATCCTGGGGTGGTGTTGAAGCCAAACCCAGCTGACATTGGGCTGGAGGGGTGGAACATCCTGGACAAGTGGCCAGCAGTTTGCAGGGGTGGGATTCACTTTAAAATCACGTATCACTTTAAACTTTTGGATTTTTGTTTGTCTGGCCAAAATTAAAGCTCCACAGACAAGCTGGTTCTGGGTTTTTTGTCCATGTAACATGGTTTTCCTCAGAAGATTGAATAAGTCCATTGCCTGATAAAGACCATGTGAGATGGTAAAAAGCTCCGGACCATGAGCACATCAGTTGACAAAACAGCTTCCGTTCAGGTTCCACCACGTAAATGTTTCTGTCTATATCACATTCCACATAGTTTTGATCAGCACATTCAGCCGTGTTGAATCGAATCAAATGGCTGCATGTGGTCAAAACACTTTGACAAATGACCTTGAGTTCAGATAGTTTAGTCGACTGTTGTTTACAAGGTCAAGATTGAACTGTGGGTTAGTCTGGCCTTTGTGTAGTGCAGTCATGCTAATGTTGCATTGCATTAGCTTGTATTGATTATACTTATCATCACCAGCCACTTGTAAACATATATATTATGTATTGTATTTAATCATTGCAACACATTAAGTTGACAAGTTGACATGAGTCAAAAACTCTTGATGAAAATAATTATATATGCATAGCTGCAGTGAAATAGAACAGCATTTAAAAAGGTCTGCTCATGCTGGTAGTGGACAGGATCTAAATAGTGACAGTATGCCCTCTCTGCCCACAGCAAACAATAATGTTTCCATTACCAGGCCCCTAATAGTCACACACAAGTTTATCTGCATCTAATGGAAATTGCTGTCAGTTTTTTAAGAGAGAAGAACATCAGTCTACAAGCTTTCTAAACTGGATGTCAGTAAATGTGACTGATAACGGCTCAGGCCTTCCTACAAATCCTAATAAAGTTTGAACCAGTAGACTTCCTGGAAAATAATGTTGATACTAAATGGTTTATGACAGTGAATAAACCCATATATGAAAATAAAGCAGATTAATTTGTATTGTGAGGGGGGAAAATCCAAACTAATTTCCTCATTCATCTCTGTGTCATCTTTCTGTCTGTCTGTCTGTCTGTTCTTTTATCAACAGTATTTGAGAAGTCAGTCATTCACTCATCCAGAAAGCTCTCACCTGTCTGAGGGAAGTTGTTGTGAAATAATGAAACATTCACACTGTATTGTGCAAAAGCCCATTAATTAATCAAAATCAATAAATTAGTACACTGTATATTTCACAAACATGACTGTATCCTGTGGTCCCACACATGATTGCATTGACCTAGTTGATGTGTGCCACAGTGGATTTATCAGACTAAAAGAAAGTAAGAAATGTGGCATGCAGCAAAACACGTCACACTTCCTCATCTCACCAGCTTGTGTGTGAGCAGTCAGATTCCTGTCTATTCACGCTGATTTAATTCCTGCTATCTGAACCTGAACTGCCGGTTTAAGTCTCCAGGCCCAAACAACAAATCGTTAGCACGCTGACTTTTGTACCCACACTGATCTGTTGTGCTACGCTACAGTAAACCTATTGAGCTGCAGACGTGTTAGGTGGTGGAAATTACTGCCACCAATAAAAAACCTGATGGACCTTTCACAGATTCATTAAATAACACATTCGTGGTGGCACGGAGCTCTTCATGCAGGTGCACAATTTCAGATTTTATGATCTTAACAGTCTGATGTGCATTTTCTGAATTATGCAGGTGTGTGTGTGCATGTTTGTGACATAAATGAAAACATACAGCTGATTGGTTTGTGATGCAAACATCTGAGAAATACCTGTGGAAAAGGTGTTTGTGTGTGTGTGTGTGCATGAGAAGGGGGTCATGACGTCACCTCAGGCTGCACAGAGGCTTGTTGTCATACAGGAACCATGTGCCTCTACGTGTACAGACAAAAACGTTTCACAAGAAATGCACCTCACTGTCTGTGTTTGTGTGTGTGTGTATGTGTGTGTGTGTGTGTGTGTGTCACTGTGAGTGCGTGTGTCACCAGAATCCAGGTGCCCTGTCTAAGTGAGTCATGAGGTATGTTTCCACCCCAAGGCAACAGCAGTTCACACACACACACATTGAATACCTCAAGCTCTAGCAGAAGGACCAGATCTTCAGTTGTCTAAAATCCATAATGATTTTCTGTGTTCAGGAAACTCGTCCTCTGCCGTCCCTCTCGTCGCTACAATGTGAGCTGTTCTCCATCATAAATCAAAAATAAACACTCTCATTGTCTACGTGCAATCACAAACTATCTTCATGTTTAGTCTGGGCCTCGCCGCAGCATTTCTGTGGCTGAGCAGCAGTGAGAGGAAAGATACTTGGAACACAGGGGGAGGACATTAAAAACATTTGATCATACTCTTATATTAGCCGAGAGGCTGGGAAAAAGATGGCAACATGGAGGCTTCACAGAGCAGTGCTGAGGATTACTGCTGGGGCAGTTCACTGCCAAAGGAGAAGCTTTCACTGCTTTTACAAATTTACTGTACTTATCATTATTATTGGTGCAATGCTTGTTCTAAACATTCCCGTTTGCTTGGCCTGTGTTAATGCGCCTGGGCTACTTCAGAAATATTCCACATCATTATTGAGTCCTTCTCAAACAATTGTATAATATGAGGATATTGTTTCATTGTTCATGCAGTGAAGTTAGAAAACATGGCAGTCATCCTACCTGGTTTATCTGCAGTGAAGATGGTATGTTCAACTCAGTCCACAGACTGAAGGCACACTGCCCCACCCTCACTGACTGCTACAGAGGACATACCAACTGTTCATTACATTTTTATAAATATTGATCGTATTGACATCACATGTCCAAATCGCACCAAACTCACATGCTAACACATCACATGCTAAAAGGCAGCAGCAGTAGTAGTAGTAGTTGTTATTGTTGTAGTAATAGTAGTAGTAGTATTAGTAGTAGCAGAAGTAGTAGTAGGAGTATAATAAACGTTATTTAATGAACACTAAAGTTACAAAGTCCTTTTGACAACACACATAAAATAAGAGCTATTTAAAAAACTATCAAACAGTATTTATATATTGATAATAAATTATCCGATCGTAAAATGTACTCTGATAACCTCTCTCAATGTTAAAGCAGTTAGCATAATGGTGTCACTTCTCCAGTCTGTAAAAGTAAAAGTAAAAAAAGAATTACAGATAACTGGTTAATCAAACATCTGTGTAAAGAACAACACAGCAATTCACAGCAGCTAGTTTTACAACATCAGCTTTCATTACGCTGACGATGCAGGTCGTGATACACAACCTGTACCTGTTACATAACCTCTGAAACCATAACTTCATAGAGGAATGTGCTATATATTTTATCTACAGGATGCTGTCATCTGTTATTAAACACACACAATAGATCCTATAACAGAGATGTGTAGAAGGCTTGTGCTCATATATAGATCATATATGAGCAAATGAATGCAGCACATTCCACCTCTTCCCTGTTTCAATGCATCATGAGAGATTGATTCAGCGTAACTTAGAAGGATAGAATAGGATAGAATGGCTTTAATATCATCACACAATGAAGCATGGCAAAATTACAGCAGCCACCACTGAAAGGTGCATTTAGTAAAAAAAAGAAATAAAATATAACAATAAAATAAACATGTTTACAGGACATTAAAAACTATAAAAAATAGTGCAAAGAGAGGTGCAAGAGGAGGTAGTTGTGGTTGATTGTAGTGCAAATTAGGTAGTTACGAAGTTACAAGTAGGTAGTTACGGTTGGAATGAATAGGAGTTATTTTATTGAGTTCAGTGTTCACATGGATAGAAGCTGTTCCTCGGTCTGTTTGTTCTCCCGTTTCTTTCAAAAAAAGAAAGTCAGAATGGATGGATTTAAAGACTCCACAAAGTTCTGGAGTCAGGTTTTGTGAGAGGTAGAGGTGTTGAATGAAAGGAAACCCTGCTGAAACTCCGCAGATCTGCTGTTTCCAGCCTCTGATGTGAGCAGCAGCTGTGTGGAGGAGCTGCAAAACTGATCCACAACCAAAACGTTTGAGAAAGCCAGGAAAAAGAAACTGGATGAAGAGAGGAATGTCACCGCTAACGTTTTTCTGCTCAGACAATTGACGTATAAAAAACAACTTGGTGTCTCACAGCCTTTCAATGTGACTGCATCTTCAACGAGTGAGGAGCCACAGCTTTGTTTGACTATTCTTCAATGTGTTTCACAAAGAAAGCAGGAGCAACGTTTTCAGACTAGATTAACTCTGACTATAGTGAGGAGACCTGAGCATCTGTATTCAACAGCGCTTAAAAAACGTATATTCTTATAAATTGTAACAATACATTATATTACCATAATAATAATAACTTCACCATATTATAATAATGTGACCAAAGGTGACCAGGCCTGTTCTGTTAGGGTTTGCACTCTATGGCGCAAACTCCCAGAGAAGAACAAACCGGCGGCCTCCTTATCCTCCTTTAAATGGCTAAGTGTAGCATGTGGTCTGAATATGTTATAATAAGACATTTCTGAAGTTTTCATTGTATAATTGGATTTAGTAAATCCGTCAGAAAGGAAACAGAAGAAACTCTTTGATCCAAACACACAAACATATTACGAAGGTAAATAAATGTATCAAGAAACAGTCAATGTGTGTCAAGTCAAAAAATGTGTGTCACTTTTTGTTTTTGTCATTGGATGCATACTTTAATATTGAAGGATCCTCTCCAGGGCCTTCTGTCTTTCTACATCTCTCTCTCTAGCATCTGTGAACAGAGGCCTCCATTGTTCACATAAACTCTGATTATCCATCTGTTTTCATCAAACTCAAATATCAGGTGCACACAACTCACAGCTCAAATTTCACATGGTGCTTCTAAACTTCCCACAAACTTGTACACATCATCAACCATACAGGAGCTGCGCAAATTACATAGAGCCACATAACTCAACGAGTGATGCAAATTATTCACTGATAATGTTTCTAATTTAATTTAATCCTTACTCATCTTAGTTTTCATGTTTTTTAAAAGCTAATTTTTTTTATTTTATTTCATACCTCAACAGAGGCCCAACGGCCTCCATTATATTCAATCAAGTCATAGGAAATTGCACGTACTCATGACACCAGTCACGTAAATATTCCAGTTTTTTTCATCATTATCATTATCATGCTCTATCTTGCAATGTGAAGACGGTGATGAAAAAGTCCTGGATCTGATCTGATATCTGTACCCAATTTGTTTTCCTTGAAATCCATCCAGTAGTTTTTGCATAATCCTACAATACACAAATGAACAAACAAACATCTTCAGTTGTAATGCTAATATTTTGATGGTGTGGAAACTCTTTCTCATACTCTCTCACCCTTCATTATGTCTCTGACTCTCCCTTTATAAACTCTTCATCTCTCTTTCTCTCTCTCAGGTGTGAGACCCTGTCTGCCTGCAGGACTCTTTGTCCGCTGACAGGAGGTTAAATGTGGAAACAGGACCTGCGTTCTTCTCAGTGAAAACACAAAGATCCAAATAAGGAGATTGGTGAGTGAGTGGTGTGCAGCAGCCAGGACCATTCCTCAGAGAGGCCTTTGGATGGAGGGTTTGATAGGGTGGAGTGTGTGCCTGAGAGGGTGATAGTCAGGGAGTCAGCGTGGAGCAGAGTGGTGAGTGGAAGGGATGGAGAGTAATGATGGGTGGTAGGAGGGAGAGAACATGGGAGGAGGAGGTGATCAGAGACTGGAGGCAGGTTCTGTTGCAGTTTAAATAACTACCCATATAGGGCTCAACCATCTCCTTCCCTCCGTCTCTCCCCTTCTGTCTCTCCCTCTATCCCTCTCTGCTTCTTTGTAGCTTTGTTGGGCTCCAACTCTCGTCTGTGCTGAACCTCCTGCATCTCACCAGCACATCCACACAGGACGGGACTCAAGCTTAATCATCTCACAGAGGAACACGCATCCCAGCAGTCACCATGGAGGCCATCAAGAAGAAGATGCAGATGCTGAAATTGGACAAGGAGAACGCCATCGACCGAGCGGAGCAGGCAGAGACGGACAAGAAGGCGGCAGAGGATAAATGCAAACAGGTGGGGGGTGAGAAAAGCACACCAGAAATGGAGATAGATCAGATCAGGTCAGTGGTGTGGGCAGCTATAAGTAAAATGAAATCTAGACCAGGCCAGAAAGAGCCGAAAGTCAAATAATATATTTAATGTAAGTATAAGATACTGAGCAAACAAACCTCCCGCTGAAAGGTTTCACGATAACTTGGACGACTATTGTAAAATAAAGAATTCTCCATGTAAGAGAAATATGCAGAGCTGGCGAATATGTCTGTCTGCTTTTCCTTTTAAGGTTCTCTCCTAATCCAGCTCTTAGGATAATCACAACACCGATACCATACCAGACATACCTTCATGGAAACGGTCTGTAAACACTTCACATTTATTTATGCTGCATTCCTCACAGCTAATTTAGTTTGACTTGAGCTGTATCACAGATAGAAAATATTTTAAGTTTTTTTGCCCATTGCTCAGAGCCTGGATGGTGAATTTGGCAAACGTCAGTGACAGTATGAGAAACACAAGTTGCCTTAAAAGGTCAGGAGAAACTCTGAGGTTAACTTTTATTTGTTCAATTCGAGCTTAAACTCCCTATCCAATAAGAAGAGCAAATCTAAACCTAACTTTTGATTAATATCTTACACAAAGCACAAACAGCAAACACTGATATATATCAACAGATGCTGAATTTGGGGACAATAGGTCGATGTTAAATCTGTTTACAGTGAGGCTCAGAGAGAAATCTTAACACCTCCATACGGCTCAGGTGATGAGACCACCCAGGATCCGAAGTGGGTCTTTGGGGAGGAATAAGTGGTGACATCGCTCGGTCCCTCCAGGAGCAGTTTAAAGAGAGTTAATGGAGCCTCTGTCTCAGCGGACATCTGTCATAAAGTCTATTAGACAGATCTATCCAACACACAGGAGACAACACACACACACACATACAAACATAATAGGCATGCAAATGGAGACACAAATGTAGCCACACAAATGGAAGATTAGACACACAGGCAAACACACACACGTCAGGCCCATGGTTCCAGGCGTCTGTGTGTTCTCACTGATAACAGCTGTATTTTTAGACACCAGGAGAGAATGACACTGTGGAGTTCAGAGGGATTATCAGAAGTACCTCATGGGCTCAGAGGGGGGACACTGATTAGGGGGGACACTTTACCCTGTGAGTGTGAATGTGTGTATGTGTGTTTGTGTGTGTGTGTGTGTGTGTGTGTGAGAGAGAGAGGATTAGTCTCTACATAGCAGACCTTCTTGTCATGATATACTGATAGTAAACTATTACCATTAAAACGTCCCCAAACACCATAAATACAAATTAGACTCTCAAATCAGCCACAGCTGCTCTATCTGACGCCTGAATTTAAACACCTTGGCTTTACCAATGTTCAATCGGCCTCAGCCATTATTTAACCACACACTGCAAACGCACAAAACACAACAACAAGAAAGACTTAATCTATCAAGTTGCTTTGTAGCTTATAATTGTCAAAGCAGTGCACAGATAAGAATATAATAGACATTCGACTTGTGTAGTGGTGTGGACTGACAGTGTTTTGTGTTTAGATGGAGGAGGAGCTGCTGGACCTCCAGAAGAAGATGAAGCAGACAGAGGATGAACTGGACAAATTCTCAGAGGGCCTGAAAGATGCTCAGGAGAAACTGGAGCTGTCTGAGAAGAAAGCTGCAGACGTGAGTGAGGGGTCACACACTCATGCAGATGCTCACATACAGGGGGAGGGGTCAAGTGAGTTTCATTTGACTGCACTGAAATGTGAAATGATTCAACCAGTCATACAACAATAACAGGGCATTGCTCCTGACTCGTTAGAAAAAGGACTCGCGACCACTGTTTTTGATTACTTGCTGTGTCCCAATCTGACACACACACACACACACAAACACACATTATCATAGCACTTCTGAAAACCCAGGCCCCGTTATTCCACAGCTGGACAGTGTCTGTGGCAGCATCAGCTGTGGGTTTACTTTGATCATCTATTGTGAACAGTTTTTAGAGCACTTCACTTCAGAGACCCCCACATTCCTGTGCAGCCACTCCTGAAAGATGAACACATGGATAAACTGTAACCCCCTCACCCACCAACATGCACCACACACACATACACACACACTAACTTAGGTCCTCTATGCCAGCAAACCATAGAGCAGTCAAGGGAAAACAGATAAAACTAAAATTATACTCTGTTGATGTTTTTACCTTTTAACTTACAGTTCATGCACCTTATGTATTTATATGTAAATGCACATAGTGACACTTCCAACAATTTGTATAAACTTGTACACAAGCTCTTATGACAACAGCATGACAAAAATGAGGAAGGGTTGTTTTCACTGTTGCCCGTGTTGGCATGAAACAGCATTTACTCAAATACTCTTCTGCTTTGGAACTATTCTGAGGTATTTGTACCTCAGAATTAAGTATTTCCATTGTTTGCTACTCTGGTCCTATTACCTTTAATGTTTATGGTTAGTAGATAGTAGAATTTTTACTCATGATAAACTAAAGTATATTCAGTTTGCAATACTTTGTAGTTTTCCTTGGCACTGCACTCCTTCAATACTGTTTGTTTTAGAAAAGATGGATGAAAATTGAAACTGCAGAACAAGAGGTTTTATTTTTCTTATTGTTCTCTTGTGTCAAAACCTGGTGCCTGCATTACCCAGAATGCAACCTGATTGATCTCTTTGCCTCACATAGAGATGAGGAATCGAGGGTACACCCACTTCCGTCTAACACCAAACCACCATATTCTTTGTATTTTTAAACTTGTAGTCCTCAGTGACACAAACGACATCACTTGAGGCAGTGAATCCGATTTTAACAGAGCTCTGTGTGGGGCCACACATGACTTGTTTCACATCTAAAGGCCTGAAATCACACATTATTGTGTTTGATGTTTTAAGTCTGCAGAGTACATCTTTAGTCTCGACTCAAAATCAGGACTTGTACTTATAACAGACTATTTTTACACTGTAGTATTGATATTTGTCTTTACCGTAAAAGATCTGATTACTTTTGAGGGTTACCGGTAGTATAAATCAGGTATGAAAAAAACTTGTACTGGCATGACTGTGTCCTCTTCATCAGAACGAAAGTAATAATTGAGATTTCTAAGACGTGTGTGTGTGTGTGTGTGTGTCTGGACAAATATCCGTTATTTGGCACAACATTTAAAAATCCAGTTCTTCTGTGGCTAATCAGTTGCCATGTGGGAAAAAAGATCATATTTAAGGTTGTTGGCAGCACCACTAACCACAGAGCTGTGTCTGTCAGGGGCTGCCTGAGGCATTTTAACATGTGTGCACAGGCGTGTGTGATTAGTTCTGTGTGTGTATTTGTGAGATAGTGTGTGTGTGTGTGCGTGAGAGAGGGGGGGGGGGTTAGATGTAAAAAAAGGTCATTTTTAGGGAATTTGTTATGTTCAAGATGAGAAAAAAAATGATTACGCCAGCTTAGAAGTGAAATTAAACTTGAATAGCAACAGCTACTAATCCTTTTCAAATTAGATTATGACGCAAACCATGAGTAGAGAAAGAAGCACAATAACATGAAATACAAGAAAACTTCTCGGAGCTTCCACCAAGATGTGGTATTGTTTGAGTCTGGTAGAGGATATCCCTTGGAAATGCTGTGTTGTCCTACACACAAAGAGAGGGGAAGTGTCTGACATACAGACACAGCGTCGTAGGCCGAAACACGCTGGATTATCCTCACGCTGTGATTAAATAAACTCTGAGAATACTTCTGAGAAGCCTCATGCAAAGAGGGTCAAGTGGACCCCAAGAATACGACGAGGGCTTGTTGGAAGTGGTGGTTTGAGACGGACCAGTTGTAGCTTGCTCTCCTGAGTGAGCTGAATCATGTCCAAAATTCAGTTAAAAATAGATTTTCACAACAACATTGTTAAAGTGAAGCCCCCTGACTTTGACGTTTCCAGCCTGTGAAGTTGTTCTACTCCACTTCCATGAATTCCCCTCCACATGTCACTGTATTAGAGGCAGCAGTCAAGTGATTACACATCTGAATTCACACAGAGGGAGCATGACCAGACTGGAAACCTGGAGGGGGCTGGGAAAGCAGGAGTGTGAGCCAAAGACCCTGGCAAGCGAGCTGTTGATTCACGAAGAATAGTGCCCACACCGTTAACTAAAATATTTAGGTTAGCACAGTTCACTGCCAGATGAAGACAAAGTGTCTGTCCATGGGTCACAATATTAAGATGCAGCATATAGGTGTCAACATGCAGGTGTCTATAACAACATTCCCCACAGCAACAGTAACTATTAGAGGGGAGAGCTGGACTATGGTGGCCAGCCGGGCAGAGAAAGCAGAGAGCAGGCAGGAGGGGGGGGGGGGGCTCTGGTATGTGAGGAATGTAGCTAAGGCAAACAGAAAGCCCCACAATCCTGTGTCTAATGAAATCAATGCTTCCAGCTTTTCCGGTGTAAGGGGCAAATCAGACAGAGAGACCCAATCAGCAGATGAGTTTGATTTGTGAGAGGTTTTCTTTTTCGCGCTGACCAGCTGGACTGAATTTGAGCTGAACTGACTCGAGCTGATGTGAGATCTGCCGCACTGCTCACCTGACCACCAACCCGCATGCGGCATGTTTGCTCTCAGGCCGATCGAGTGAATGGGAAAGGATGAGGGTAAACACAGGCAAGGCACGTCGCAGAGAAACATGGAAGATGGAGCATAAACCTGATATACACCCACACAATGGACATGATCTATGAGCAGCCAGGTGACAGATGATGTTTGCTGATCTCTGCCCCTCAAGACAAACAATTCCTCAAAAATAGAATGATGCATGATGATATGCAGATTTAAAGATTTGCATCAAATTCATTATTTCAATCAGTGTTCATTCAACAATATCTCTAACTCCAGTTTACTGGTATACCACGAACACAAAGCTGTTCAACGTGATGGCCCTTTAAAAGCTCAAAATAACGATAATAGAGTGAAAGGACCAAGATTATATTTTGATATACTCCTCAGTCCTGCTGTCCTTATTTCAAACTATTAAAAATACTTTTATTTCAAACTATAGTCAAGATAACAAATTTTACGAGACTCCATCATAAAACGAGACAAACTGTACATGTAAATTGATGCACCAAAGAGCTAGATTGGGTTTAATTTTTGATTATACATCATACTATCAAATTATATTTTAGCCTCAATGATTCTTGATTTTTGATGCCACATAACACAATATTTTATTGTATATACACATTTTGCCAAGAATCCCTTGAATGTATTTTTATATAATAGTGGCCAATATAATGTATGTACTCAGTTACATTGTACACTTAAAAATGAACTTAGAACGTGTACAGAAACTATGAGGTACAACACATCCTAACTTTGGTATTTCTATACTGTAAAGTCTTGCTACTAATTGACAGACTTGTGGTCTAATAATTTTAAGCCCATGTCACTGAATCTCAAGCGTTTCTTCTTGTACCCTTTACTATTATCTTATCATATCTCTTATTGTCACATACAGATTTATTTAGAAGACGGGAAAGGTACATTTAATGGTCAAATCTAGTTTAAAGTTGTTGAAGTTTGTGTGTGACATCTAAACTATGGGCCCTGTGCCTTTACAATAACTGAAAGTAATTCATCCTGGCTGTTCTTTTTCCTCTTGAAAGTCTTGTAGCAGTGATCACATCAGTCACAGGGATCAGCTTTTACACACACACAATTTTTTTTCTCCTATCTTAGTGAGGACACTCATTGGCAAAATGCATACCCTTATCTCAACCACCACAACTATATACCAAACCCTAACCCCTGGTTCTTACCCTAACCACTTGACCATAAAGCCTAACCACCTCGGTCTGAAACAAATAACCTAGAGGTCAGAAGTTTAAAGCCCTCTTTTGGTCTATCCATTAAAATCGCTTGTCTGGGTCATAATGCCTTGAGCCAACCAATTGTCCTAACCCTAACCATTTGACCTAGATGCCTAAACCTAGCCGTCTTGGTCGGGTACCAAAAGACGGAACATTAATCCTGATCTCAACCTCTTCAAGATGAGGCTTCAAGTCGGAAATCTCTCATCTAAAAGCTGAGCTAGAACTTCACTTTGAATACCGGAATAGAAGATTGGACAAAAATCCAAACAACTGAAATCACAAATTTGGACGACTCTCTCTGGATCCTACCTGAGAGACTGAGCCTGGAAGTCAGAGATATGATTTGGTTATTAAGTGGTATGTGGATGGAGTGCTATTGACTAACATCTTATAAATAATGAATACACTCTAACCCTAAAAGCAAATTGTTAACACAAAACAGCCTTTTGAAAAAGTGAAGACCGGAATGTCAAAATATCCTAACTTTCCCAATATGTCCTTATTCTAACATGGTCCTCACAAAACTGTAAGGTCAGGTACACGCACAGACTACAGACACATGCACGCAGATATACACACAGGCCCCGCCCTCTCTGACCTCATAGTGCCAGTCATCTCTCTCCTCCTCCTCCGGCTCTCAGTCTGGCGCTCTCTACTCTCCTCTCCGCACTGCTTACCCCAATCCTCCTCCTCAATCTCCAGGCGTCCGGACCAAAACTGCCACATTCCCGAGGACAACTTTCTTCTCTGCTCATGAACTTAACATTCCTGCAGATCAGGAGAAACTTTTGGACATCACCTGGACACCCTCGCTTCCTGGTTATATAACCTTTGTTGCATTGTAACGAATCCTTCACATTCCGAAGACTTTGGCCCCGGACGGAGATCGATATATTTTCGTGTCTTTTTCGTTTTTCAAAGCCAACGATCAAAAGCGTTACCGTAACATTCCGCATAGACCGAATAATCAGGGAGCAGCAGCCTACGTGATTTTGTTTTTGCACAACTTTAAAGTAGTCTTAACTGTTTTGTGTGGTTTTTTCTACGTGTAGTCTTAAATTAAGTGAGTAAAGAGTGAAGAATGGCAGGTGTGAACTCTCTGGATGCTGTGAAGAGGAAGATTCAGTGTTTGCAGCAGCAGGCCGACGAGGCGGAGGACCGGGCTCAGGTCCTACAGAGAGAGCTGGACAGTGAACGGGAGGTCCGAGAGAAAGTGAGACAAATCTTTCTCTCTCTCTTTTAAGTCGTTCTGTCCTCTTTCACCACCCTTATTTCATGTCTTCTCATACTTTCGTTCAGTTCTTCTCATCCGCTTCTCAGTCTCTTCTGCTCGTGTTATTGATTCATTCGCGGGCGTGATTGTGCCACAATGCAAAGGCGTTGGTCTCCAATGAAAAAAAGTTTGGATTCCTGCATGTCTGTGCGCATGCGCAGTTTTGCCTGATTTACAGGCCTCTGTGGAACTACAGTGAATAATGTGGACCACGTAGACATTCTTTGTGTTATTCAATTGACTTATTAAGACTCAGCAAATTATTTCTTATTAATGCCAATCATCATGTTAATCGTTGTTTGTGTTATGATGCTGCGCTGCTGCCAACGTTTAGATGGATGCGATAATGTTTGGAGTCAGTGTTAATTCCAGTGGCACTTGAGCAGGGTGGATGTGTGCCAGCTGAATTACTGCCATGCCATCCACAGAGGAGCGGAGGATAAAGGCCGCAGAGCTAGAAGTAGTCTACTCTGTTATTAGGGAATCAAAGAAAAAAAAAGAAGAAGTTCTATTTTCATCTGGAGCTGAAATGATTAGTCATTGAATCGAACCAGATATTTATAGGAGAGGTTTTGACCGTAAGTTAAGTGCTTAAATGAATTTAAAACCAAAAAACGCTGGTTGCAGCTTTCTTTTCAGCTTTCTCAGTCTTCCATAGAAATGGGAGATAGATCAACTTTGTGTTATACTTTTTCACTGTGATTACACGATATGTAATATATATGTGTATTGGAATTACAATGATTTTGTTGTATTTCCCAGCCTGAGTAGAAGCTGTATATTGTTGTGTTTTGTTGTGGTATGTTACATGAAGTTGCAATGAAAATGTTTTGGGCTATTTACAGTTAAAGGCCAAACTGTTCATTAGTGCAATTATCAGTAATGAATGAATGGTCAATAGTCACAGCCCTGTTACATGTTTATATTTAAGTTTCAGCAGCAGTTGCACAACCAGGCCTGTAATTATTCATTGCTGAACGTCCACTAGGGTGGGGGTTTCCTCAATCTACAGGCACGGATGTGTTGCAAGTGACTCGACTGTCTTTCTTCTGTGCATTGGCCCAGCTCGGTCACCTGCCTGTCTCTTGACTCTACCTACATCAGAGTTTTACAGCTTCACACAAAGAAGGTGGAGGCTGCAGACAAATGCTGAGTAGCACAGATAGATAACAGTCCTGACTTGTTTCACATGTTGCTTTATGGCGCACGGTGCCATATCCTTTTGCATAGGAGCTGGTTAATGACAGGACAAGTGGAGAGATTGAAGGAGAGTGGGAGGGGAAGGTGTGGCTGTAAAGATATGGCCGCACTGATGATGAAAGGAGGAGGAAGGCTAGGGGAATAACCCCTTTGTTACAGACTAACTCTTAGGTAACATGGCACTTTTTTAATTTGACAGTCAGGCATTCGCTCAGCTTGTGGATAATTAACTTGTACATTTACACTGGTTGCATTCATAATCATTATTTTAAAATAACTATTTCATAACTTTGAAGTCAAAACCCATCTTGTCACTTAATAACTGGGACATATCAAGTATAATAACTTCAATGTTAAGTAATGGAAATGTTGTGATTGGTCGATGAATGTCTGTTCTTCTTCTTCTCTCTGTTAATGTTCCTTTTCTTCAGTGAATTATCCCTGTACAACCTGTAGAATCCAGAGCATTAAAGCAGAGATAGTAAATCACACACCTCATTTTATTTCGGATGGTAAATGAGGTTAATGTGTCACTTCCTGTCATTTTTAAATGTGCAGACATGAGTGTAGTACAATTTTTAGCAACTATTCTTAAAGTAATATGTCCACCATTTGAGGAACATGGCACATCATACATGATAACAGTGTAAATCCCATCTATATTTTAGAGTTATCAAAGAACAAACTTAAACACTTTACTTTAAATGCCCTCATTCATCATTTATAAGCAGAATATAAACTATACATTATATAATCAAGACTTGCAACTGTTGTTTGTTAACTCTGCATACTAATGTACAGTTATAGATGCTTCACAGGAGTAGTTTAATTCATTCACAACTATATTATTAAGCATTTGAGAAACTTGTATTAGCGTACCACAACATATATAGTATGTTGTAAATGTATTAAATTTGCACAAACTGATTATAAATGCTCTATATTCAGGCTTGAAACTATCATTTATCTGCTGAGTGGAAATATCACATTTATTTCTTCCATTACATCCCAGTTAGCTATGATGTGTAAAAGCAGTTACAGCTGTCACACATCTCGCTCCGTATGCGCTCGCAGTGAAACAGAGCACTGCGTTTGTGTGGTGGGGCTGGTGTGGTCCCATATGTGAATAATTAGGACAACCTGCAGTTATTCCTTTGGCACAAAAACTCTTTCATAGGATCATGGGGAGATCAAAACAGGAATCTTGCTGAGTGTGTTAAGGTAGTGAATCATTCTTTGAAAATGCGAAGGCAACAGGGAAAAAACAACACTCAGCCACATCTCTCACTAAAAACTAAAAGTAATAGCTTTATGTTATTTATAAAGTGGTTCTGTTGCCTCGAGACGTTACTCAACTGCTCAATAATGCTTTCAGGGTCAGTGAGGTTAAAGAGACATGGCTTTGTCTTGAAACGCTCATTGTAGCTGATTAGATGAGTTTGATTTACGGCCTTTACCCTCAACAAGCTGTTCAGTTTTCACAGTGTTCACAGTCATTATAGTTGTTTGCTGTTCATGGTTCAGTGTCGAGAGTCAGACCACAGACCTTTTGTGCTTCATTGACAACTCTTGAGGACTCTGTGAGCACCATAGATGAACCAGATTGGCTGGTTTTGTGTGTGTTTAAAACAAAATAAAAGACTTAAATAAGTATCAAATGTGTGTCAAATGATCAATTAAAGACAAAACAACTGAAGTACCTATTTCCTTTTTTGAATTTCCGTTGTGTTCATGTTGTCACCAGGAAAACATACTGGTTGCCATTGTGTGTTTACCACATTGCATGCAGACATACAGTTTGTGGTATAATGACCCACATCTAAAACCACATTAAAAAGGGAAGTGGGGCTCCACTGAAGTATTTGCTCTGGGAAGGCCGTCCCTCCCAGGATGTCGTCTGCCGACTTGAGTCCAGAACTTCCTGTGCTTCTACTCCCAACACTTCCTGTCCCTGAGCCCTGGCCCTGATCAACAGGAAGATTAGTGCGAGGTGGACTTAGTATGTGTTCCTACAGATGCTTAATGGTGGTTCCAGTTAGTGCTTAAGTGAACGTTTAATATTAAAATAAAAACAACCATTACCTTCTAAAGGCAAAACTGTCTGTTTCTCCGTAAAAAGCATATGCTGTCTTTTCATCTGTATCTACAAAACCTTAATGACATTTTCTTTCTGCATAAAGTACATTGCTGAAAGTAACACAGAAATAATGCTCATCTCAAGTAGAGCCTCTCACCAGGTTATCAAAAATGTACTGAAGGTTTCATCCATTCGCTCCTTTTCGTGCTCAGTGGGCTCCAAAGTTTTCTGCTCCCACAGTCCGACAGTTTCAGTGGAAAGAATTACTTCCTGGTGTCACTGTTTTCTTTGGACTTTCTCCCCACGAGTAGCTCAACTTTCCAAATATAACTGCCACATGTTGATACTTTTTGGCAGTCGTTGGCATTCTGGGGAACACTCCCCTGTAACTGGCTTTGTGGCTAAGCTGATTATGCAGGCCAAGGTTGCGGGTAGTAGAATATTTTTGTTCAATCCTTACTAGCGAGTTTGCTGAAATGTCATAAAGTAGCATTTAGAGAGTGAAAATTGGTGTTTGAACCATTTCAAAGATTCTATAAGACGCTAAATGTTCAGGGATGTGTAAATCTTTATTGGAAGGATGTATACTTGACCTGCATGAAGTTAAATCAGCTGACCTTTTATTCTAACCATTCTGACCATTTGTTCAGAGACTCAATTGAACTCTTTCTGTTTTCCAAAAGTGTCATTAGGATTTATGGAGATTTCAACATCCTGATCCTTTTGAATCCAGTTTCGCTCTTGGTTAGGTTTGCAGATACTGTCATTTGTCATTCTACAAATGGGTTGGCGTCAACTCCTTGTCAGGTTTTGACACATAGCCTCAAACCAGCCCACAATCTGTGTGGAAATCTGAAAACATGCTGTAGAAAAATGGCACAAAGAAACTCATTATGTTTTTCTTGAGGTTAAATGATCTTCATCGTCTATACCTCATGACAGGCTGTGCTCACACTGTATGCATCTGTCTTTTCATGCCACATCTCCCTGTGAAACGATAACACATGTTCACATTGAGTGTAGCGTGTGGTGGTGTCAGGAATAACTTCCCCTGAAACCTCAACAGCATTGTGCTGCTTATTAGCCCACTGCCCCAGAATTAGCCAGTAATTGGATTCCTCTTTCACTTGTCCTTGATCCTGTCTCTCATGCCTGTAATACACAGAGGTATTTATTAAGTCATTCCCAGTAGGACTGTATCTTCAATGCAATGTAGACTGCCCACTATGTGGAGGTAAATGAACATTAGTCAATCACAAATAGCACTTTAGAGCCCTGTATCTTAACATATCATAATTCATGTCACTTTATGGTGCAGCTGAAAATGGCCAAACAGCACTGACTGTAAAAGGAACAGTTGACATTTTTGGAAATTCTTTTTTTTGCTTTCTTGCTGAGAATTAGATGAGGGATGGGATAAGGTTGATACCACCCTCTTGACTTTAAAGTAAATACGAAACTACAGCCAGCAGCCAGTTAGCTTAGCTTAGCATAAGGCCAGGAACAACAGGTAGCCTGGCATGTTGGTGTCTAAAAGTAGCCAATCAGCACATCCAAAGTGTGATACTAACATGATGATTTTACAAGTTTCAGTGACAAACAGACTTGGTTAAACTATAAGATTTATACACAGAATAAATCAGTGTGTTTATTAGTGAGCCTTAAAGGTGCTGCTCATAGACTGCATTTAAAGATGGATCATGCCTCTCCACTTCCTCCCACTATCCAGAAATGAAACTAAAAATATTATTATAGCCAGAATTTGTGATCGGGGGAAGGAACCATGGTAGCGACACTACAGGTGTTCGACCAGTCAGTCAGTCTCACCTGTTAATCATGACATTTCATCCCTGTTTTTGTAGCATCAAATAACTCATTCAAACCAAACCTATCGCAAAGATGAGCACTTCAACAAACATCAGTGTGATAAGAACTACCAGAATGACAGAAAATATATTTGACTTGACTTTTTGCTGCTAACATGGAGTAGGTGGGATTCATGTCCTTTACTGTAACCAACCAGCAGGTGGCGGACGCAAATCTTTGGCTTCACCTTTGGGGAGCAGTCATGTCGTCCATCTTTATTTACAGTCTATGTTGCTGCCAGGCAGATTTTGTTACCTTTGGACAGGGCCACGCTAGCAGTTTCCCTTGATTTCCAGTCTTTGCACTAAGCTAAGCTAACTGACTCATGGCTGCAGTGTCATATTTACTGTACATTACAGAGAGAAGGATGAAAATGCTCTCATCTAACTCTTGAAAACAAAGCATATAACCAACTCATCCTTTAGGAATGTCACTGCCACTGTGGCTAAATGCCCTTTAGCAAGGCATCAACTCCTGAAAATACCATTGACCTCCTAGAAAGCTCTGGTGTTACATATTAAACTAGCTTGATAACAGAACACACACACATACACACAATGTCAATGTGTGTGTGTGTGTGTGTTTCTGTGCAGCTCGCAGCAACAATCTTCCTGATACCCCACCACAAACCTTCTCCATAGTTTGTTTTACCATATAAGGCGCTGGCAGCGCGGGAATGCAAAGTGGGTGCTAAAGGAAGGGGCACGGCCAGAGAGAGAGAGAGAGAACACCAGCTCTGAGAGAAAGAACAATCAAAGGGAGGATGTGAAAGGATGTCGGGCTGCTAACTTCCTGTCACCTTTTCAAGATCCCCATTTACAGTGATGTCAGTCATTTGATAGAGAAGCTCTGATTCCCTGAGACCTTCACCTGCAGTCAGATACTTGTGCAGCAGCTGCAGCTACACGTCTTGTCACTGAAATAATTTTCTAAAGATGAAGAGGGAAAAGTATTTCAAGCATCGCCGTCAGATTCCACAGGAAATACAATTTTCTTCTTCGGTCATGGCTCAGTGATTTAGAGACATGAGACTATGTACTGTACGCACCCAGTTTTTTTTTTTTTTACTTTGACACAAGTCCGTCTCTGTCTATAAGGGGACCCTCCTCCCCTACATGTGATTGTGAAAATCTGATGCCAGATAAAGCACCAGGTTGGACACTTTAGATTGTGTGCGTGGATATAATACATAGTGGTATGAGCTCAGTTTGTGTTTGTGTGTTGCTTAACAACAAGCTTTTTACTGGGCAGGAAACAAGCAGGTCACTCGCTGGTAATTTTAGTGTGTGTGTGTGGCAGAGATTGACAGAATGTGAGTTTCTGTTTGCATGTTTGCAGCGTGTGTGTGCTTGTGTGTCTGGACATACATTACAGCATCTGAGCTGCCAGTGTAGCTGACCTAAAGCTGAATGAATGGCTTGTTTGTTTGTAGGCAGACTGTATTCTTCTCTCAGGACTCAGGAAGTAACGCTATCTGTTATTCCAGGCTCCGGTTTAACTCTGTCCAACATTTCTCCCTGGCCAGATGTAGTGTAGACAGAAAAGGACCCATGCAAAGGGACATCGCTGATGAGATTTCAAGATGTTTCGACCGATTTACGACTTTTCATTCATTCGCCGTTGGTTTAGGTTTTCCTCTTGTCGAGTTCTGGTTGTTTTAAGACACGTCAATGCTCGTATCGGAGGCAGCCCCATGGCAGCTCTGGGTGCAGCAGGGCAGGACCTGGGAGAGGACGAAAACAGAACTAAAAAAAGGAGAGACAGAGAGAGAGAAAAAAGAGAGGTGGAAAGAGTGAGTGGCCAGTCAGCAGTTCTAGACGACATGGAGAAAATGTGAAAAATTAAAGAGGCGGGTGCCAGCTGCCGACAAGCAGGAAACCTTGTGTTCATTTCCTGAAGTATCTAGTGTATGACAGAATGGAAGAGAGAAGTGGATGGAGGTCTATTTTATTCTCTGCACAGACTTAACTATTTTCCACTTTGGTTTCTGAGCTCTCTGTCACTTTCTTCTCTGTGCAGCGATACCTTCCCAGTCCTTTCTCTTTCAGTCACTTATCATAGGGACTTTATCGGCACAAATGTGCAGCAGAGTGAGTCATGCACCTGTAAACTCAATGGCAGACCATTTGACTTTAGATCTGACTTCTGGACTGAACGACTAGCTAATGAGTCACTGACCTACTAAATGGTGCCTCGCAGCTGTGCACAGAATAATGTCTGTTTGGAGAAATCCTCAGCTGCTTTGTTTCAAGAAACAGGCTGTAAACGTGGGTTTGAATGAATGGTCCAGTATTACAACAGTTCAAAAGTGCAGTTGTGTAGTGCTCTCTGGTTGTAAACTTCAGATTTTAACAGGGGAAAGTTTCTGTGAGGTAACGTTGAGAAGTGAGCTGGGCTGGATTTCAGCTTGAATGCGGCCCCCTAGGAGGTGGAGGTTTGAAAAACTCCCTGACCATCAGAGAGGAAATGCCTGTGTAGTTGTCTGTTTGCTTTCTTTTTCCTCTCTGTGCCTTTGTTGACCGAGGGCAGATGAGAAGAAGCCCATTTGTTCCCCCCCCCCCCCCCCCCCCGTACTTGCCCCAATTCTGCATTCACCGACCCTGGAAATTGAGTTTTTGGAAGCATTTCATTCAAATCTAAAGTCCAGCGATCTTCAGATATTAAACAGGTTTACACTCTTCAGCATGACTCAGCCCCAGAGACCGATTATGTCAGGAAGACCCTGCTCCTATAGAAGATCCTCTGGCTGTGTCTATTTCACATATTATTCATTAGCTAGAGTCACATATTGATTTGCGAAACATGAGCAACCCCATAGAGCAAGAACGATTGATTACAGTATCTTACGTACTCACAGCACTGACAGAATAGAAAGTATTTAATTTCACTCGCAGTCAAACCTATGTGGATTCAGGCCTAAGTGGGATAGAGAATGATCCCGTGCTTTATGACAGAGAACTGAGCGATCATGCTAAATATCTCTCCGTAGTTATGTCACCATGGTTACATTTGGGTATTTTATCTGTTATTTTCAGAATAAGAATCCTATGATAATAAGCATTACATTAAATCTTTCTTTTATAGCTGCATCTTTTCATACATGGTCATCCATCTTTCCTGGTTTAGAAAAAAAGATACACTGTTGCATTGAAACATTGGAAAATTAAGAATATTTTAATCACTGTTCTCCAATATATTTTTAAATATAAAGTAACATTAAGTGGTTAAGTTTTAAAATGTCAGGTAATGAAGTGACTCTTTGAAAAGCACCATATTTCTTTTTTCACTTAAGTTTAATAGTTGCTGCTGTGAAAACATGTAAAACAAGTCTGTCTCTTCTTCTTCTTCTAATTTTTTGTTTGGCTGTGGATCATGTCTCTCCCATGTCCCCCCATTGCCCTCTTTGTGCCCTTCCCTTCTCTTCCTGTGTTATGGGTGGGAACTGGGGGATGGGGAGATTAGTTTGGATGATTTAAAGCTGAATGAATGACTCAAATTCTCTTTCCCCCCCCTCAGGCGGAGGGTGATGTAGCAGGCCTAAACCGTAGGATCCAGCTGGTGGAGGAGGAGTTGGACCGAGCCCAGGAGAGACTGGCCACGGCACTGCAGAAGCTGGAGGAGGCCGAGAAGGCTGCAGACGAGAGCGAGAGGTCAGAACAGAAATCAACCCTGATATTCTTTTAGACACCTGCATTTAATTTCCTGCTGGGTAGATTGGAATGTTTATTATAGCTTTAATATGAGATGTTTTACCTAATTTTATTGCAACACCTGGCATTCACAACAGTTCAGTACATTTAGAGTCATTCTTACCTGATCTTCACTGTGTCCTCTCCACTCAGAGGGATGAAGGTGATCGAGAACCGAGCGATGAAGGACGAGGAGAAGATGGAGATTCAGGAGATGCAGCTGAAGGAGGCCAAACACATTGCAGAGGAGGCTGACCGCAAATATGAGGAGGTGAGCAGGAGCCAGTTTTAAACAACACTGACATTATCAACATGGGACACACTCTACTACTACTTTGTGCCTTAAAGTCAGGGTTGATAATTAGTTTCTCTTATTTGTTGAAATCCTCTTCCCGTCCCGATAGCCATCAATAAATAAAGTGGTCTTTAAAAAAAAGAAAAAGCCAGCATCTGAGGATCTTGCAGGTCTGTAATAGACACAACCAAATTATTGGGATCGAATGAAATTATTGGTCAGCGTACCTGTCTGCCACTATCTGACCTGCCTACCTGCATGCACCCTGCCCGTGCTATGACTGTGCATGACCAGAGTCCTCAGTCACTGCAGATGCAGAGACGAGGGCCAGAATTTTCTGTGTGTTGAGAGCGTAGCTTTGACGAGAGGGTCGATGGGAGGGGGTGGGACGTGTTGCTTGCGTTTTATCATAGTGTTGCCTGCTCTTCTGCTAGCATTTCCAGGAATACCAACCCTAGCTTTACGTTTTAATGTTCTTCCCCCCAGGTGGCTCGTAAGCTGGTGATCCTGGAGGGAGAGCTGGAGAGAGCCGAGGAGAGGGCTGAGCTCTCAGAATGGTAAACCTACTGACCTCTCAAATGCAACAACGCACATAGATACACACGTGCCCTCACCTCCCATTCCTCTTCCATTAAAACCAAACATGTGTCTATGATTATCTCTGCAGTAAAGCCAGCGACCTGGAGGAGGAGCTGAAAAATGTGACCAACAACCTGAAATCCTTAGAAGCCCAGTCTGAGAAGGTGAGACTGAACTTCATCACAAACCAAATATATTGTCACATTAAAGATTCATTTTCTATTCTCTTCCCTCCTGGAGCTTTGTCCACATAGGAAGACTGTTTTTATCAGTAATGTTCAAGATAAGCATTGATTCATGTCAAAGACACATGTCAAAGTATGTACGCCACACTTGTTTACCAAGTTAAGATGCATTCACTGACTCTCACAAACCTCTGGCCAAACGTAATGTTTATCTTTAATATGCTTCAGTGGAATAACATATTATTTTTTATCAGATTAACTACTATTAAGACAAGGTTTACTTACACTGCAGCTCTCTTTCACAAACAGCCTAAATATATACAACAGTATTTAGTGAACAGCAGGCACATACTCATCTCCACGTCCTTGCAGCCTGTTATTTGGGCTGTTCTCGTGGCTCGGTTGGTAGTAATTTGAGTGAGTGTGGGGGGACACCACATCACCAGGGTATTGTTCTAAAGTCATTATAGTATTATATCGTCCGGCCCCTTACTTACAAACCCTAACCCTGTATTTCCTCCTCAGCTTATTTAGTTGAAAATCTAAATGTATCAAGAGACCAGCCCTCGTTTGTCAGCCAGCAGAGACCTGCAGCACATTCTTCCTGTTCTCTGTGTTCCTCCCTGGGTGCAGACAGGCGGCACAACAGCATGCCGGGCTTACCACATGACCGCGCTCCCTCAGCGATACGAGCCCTCGCTTTGTTCAGTCAGGCTTGCCAGGGATGACATCACAGCTCAACCTGTTGTCAGGCCACGGCCAACACCTTTGTTCTTTTGTCCAGCTCCCTTCCTTTTTTACATGTCACTCCTTACAGGGAGCGGTTTTACAGCTCATGGCGTAATTGTAATGTGTGAAAGCTGAAGGCAAGTGTGGGCATGTATTTTTTCAATTTCGCATACTAATTATATTGTCTCTCTCTCTGTCAACAGTACTCAGAAAAGGAAGACAAGTATGAGGAGGAGATCAAAGTTCTCACTGACAAACTGAAGGAGGTGAGATCTTGAGTTCGGTCATTCCACAGCAGAGAATATTTCACAAAGACAGCTCCCTCCAGTGGCAGTAGTACACACTTTCTGAGCACGCACTGTACTTTCTTCATAGAGTTACACAAATGAGCAATGTCACACATAAATGTAGGTACTTTTCCGGCATTTAAAAAAACTGTTAAGGGCTTTATAATCAAGTTAATGAACTTTCAGTCGAATCCACCTTTGCTTCATGTTATCATCATTTCCTTTTGTCCTATATTGTATTGTATGATGAGCTCATTACAACCACAGTTTTATTATATTGGGTTAATTATGTGCATGTATTCAAAACGAAACTGCAACATAAGATAAGAGAAACGTTATTAATTCCACCCTGGGAAATTCACTCCTTACTTATTGCAGCAGAGGATGAGATAGACAAGAGAACATATGAAAAGTGAAAGTATAAAATACAAAAAATACAGATAATATGTACATAATATACATCTTGTAGAGGGCATCATTGTTTTACACCCTGTGACATTGTGTTTCCGTCAGGCTGAAACCCGTGCAGAGTTTGCAGAGAGGACAGTGGCCAAACTGGAAAAGTCCATCGATGACCTGGAAGGTATGAGACCAGTACAACTTGGATTATATAGAACAACAATTTTTGCGGATTTGCTCCATTTAGAATAAAAATAAACAGTTATCTGGTCACAAGGTTACAGTCAGTGTCAGTGCTTTAGGAAATTGATGAATCACCAGCAGACGGTTTTACACAGTTTCCTGCGGGTAAGAATAACTGATCGTCTTATTACACATATGCACAATGGTATAATTCAGTTTGACAGATCCAGGAAGGAATGCCCAATTTCAGCATAATATTTTCTGTGGAAAGGAAATGCCTTCCTGCCAAATGTATGGAAACTCCTTACCTTAGACAAGCTAATAAAAGGTCCTTGTTTCTGAAGGACAGGGGCTTCGTGTCAGCCATGTAGTACAGAGTAAACAGTATTTCGGTGTCTAGTAGAGTTATTGGAGCAGTTTTATGTGACAATCAAGGCGGTTTTAAATGCTCAAAGCTCACGCAGCACGAGAACTGACATAATTAGACATGCATCGTTCTTTCTTCCAAGCAATTTCTGCTCTTTAAAAAAAAAGCCTGACCTATTTTTTGTCTTCTCCTTCCTTCCCTCTGCTTTTTTCTGCCTCCATCTGTCTCTCATTCTCGTCCTGCTTTTGGCTTGTTTGTCGCCGCTGTCCTTGACACCTGCCCTTACTTCCTGTCGACCTCTGACCTCCAGATGAACTGTATGCGCAGAAGCTGAAGTACAAGGCCATTAGTGAGGAGCTGGACCATGCCCTCAATGACATGACATCTCTGTAGATGCTCTGCTTCTCTCTTTGCCTCTCACTTCCACTTTTTCCTGACTTTCTCTGAATGTTTGGACTCCTCGTCCTCCCTCTGTGGATGATATGTGCCTTCTGCTCATTTTACTATGCAAAAGAACTAATTAAAAACTACTTTGCAGCTTATGTCTCTGTTCTTGATGATCCGTACCAGCATATAGCTTGTTGTATTACAGAATAATGAAATATTTAACCCATAGCCTCAGTTTCCTACCAAGTTTACTGTTATTTTTCTAACTAGGCCGGCAGCAGTTTGTTGTTGTACTGTTGATTGTTACTGTTCATTGTCCATCTGAATATGAGTTATACAAGGTGAGCTCTTCTGATGATATTTACTTTAGTTTTGCTGTGAATTAATGCAGTTTCCGATCCCCCTTAACCCTTGAAAAACCCTTTAAATTGAATGTGCTTTAGGTCGTTTCTGATATTATAGATCCATGTGTCCATAATGTAGCATCTAATAGAGTCTATTAAGTCTGTATACTGTTTCACATACTAAGAGTCTGCAGTTCATGCATGGACAACACAGTGGTGTGGTTGAATTTTTTTTGCATGTGGCACAACTTACCCAAAGTAGTCACACATATCATCTGTCCGGTTTCTCAGGGAAAGCCTTCTGGCAGACCCACATTGTGAATTAGCATGACATTGCATCTGTGAGATCAGTATTATTTTCTGAGGTTCACCCTGTCAATTTTCTTCCCCTCAACAGAGAAATTATCAAGTGCCAAAGAGGAGAATCTGGGCATGCACCAAGTCCTGGACCAGACCCTGCAGGAACTGAACAGCTTATAAACACAGAGAGGAAACTGGAGAGGACGAGATCGTCGCATCACATTCCATTAGATGTTCGACTCCATTCCACATTTCGAGCTGTAAAATCTTCCCCACCCCCGTGTACCAGGGGGATTAACTTAATGCTTGTCCCTTGAAGTTTTTTTTTCTAAGGCACAACTTTGTTTCCTTTTTTTTTTTTTAGATGGCAGTCATTTTGAAACCATCGCTTATTTTTTTTAATCTCCAGCTGCGATTACAGAAATGTTTTTTGACCACTCGTTTAGAAAAGAACTGGCAAAGTAAAACACCCAAAGAAACCTCAGATTCGGTCACTCAACCACTTAAACTGGCTCATTTTTTTCATTTTATATGCACATACATTAAAGCCTCTGTCGGATTATTATTAATACACAGGCTACAGATGGTGTTGGGGTTCTCAGTCTGCATTAGTATGACTCTAAAGCGCCACCCAGTGGTGACATGAAGTCAGTTGTTTTTCTGATCATGTTTAACACCTGAGGAGGCTACAATCAACTTGTCTGTCTCAGCAGCGTCCTTTTAAATCTGTTTGTGTTTGTGTGAGGGGTGGACAGCTGGGCTTATGGAAAGGTTTCATTCATAAATAAACAAGTCAAGACACGTGGTCCTCAGTAAAAATGTATGATTTTTGCCTGATTACATATTGAAGATGCAGAGTATTTACAGTGCATCAGTTTTCTTCATCTCTATTCTTGGTGTGGGAATCAATGCCATGACATAAACAACCTTTCCTAAAGCACAAACTGCTCATCGATGCCTCCTGCACCATCGCCGACAACATGCCATCATGTAGCCAATATTAACTAGACTTACAATATGTTGTATTACATGAGCGAGCTTAACCCCAAACCACTGGAAGCTTGGTTAAGTTTTACCACCCATGGATACTTATTGTATATAGTAGAATAATTGTAGGTAAGTCGTATTGTTTGATTTTTTTTTTCATTGGGTGGGGGGGTTGGGGATGGGTTTGGGTTGTTTCATTTACACCACTTTTTTTTGCCAGGGGAAATCTCAAGACCAAAGAACACACATAAGACAAGACAGTTAATTCTTAAAATGTTTATTATTTTTTGTTTGTGATGGTTGTCGTGGTTTCATCTTGTGCCAGGGCCATGAGCTGTGCCTCACATCTGATTATGGTTTTGAAATATTTCATTCACCACCCCCTCTTATGTCAGTCTAATAAATGTTTTACAGAAATCTGGAGTCCTTTGACTGTTTTTGCATTTTGATGATTACAAACACAAAACATGATCAACTTGGTAAAAGTAGTAATCAATACTACATCATTCTTAAATACTTACAATTCAATCTGAGCACATTGGAATGTATATACATTTACCTTAACTCTACCCCATTCAACCCCACAGAGGGAATTTAATTTCACACCACATTATCAAGATACAGATGGACGAGATGACTCTACTTTCTCTTCTCACATTTTAATCATGGAGTGTGAGCCTAAGACTCATTTACCCATCCTTCCTGTCATGGATGCACAGGTGCGTCTGCCAGTAAGAGGCTATTTTCGTCTGAAGGCGCAGCCTAGGTAGAAAAAAAAAATGTTTCTTATTATCTCAGCATCGACAAAACCGTGATCTGGACTTAGGGGGTTAGGGGGTTAGGGTCAGGGTTACTCATACGGTTGTAATTAGAGTTAGGGTTGCAATTAGGGTTAGGGTTCCAATGAGGGTTAGGGCTTGTGCTGCATTTAGTGTTAGGGTTTCTGGGGTTGGGGTTAGGGTTGCAGTTAAGGTTAGGGGTAGTAGGTTTCTAATACGACATCATGTAATACAATATGAAATGTGAAATTGCTTTGATTGAGATCCGAATCACTGACCCTCTGGTTGAAAGACTGATGCTCTACCGACTGTGCCAATCTATTGTCTTATAATAATAAATTATTATTCCCAATCAATTGGTACCATCGTCAAGTCTCTACAACCTTTGGAAGTGGATAAACGGTAAAAACCAGGGGGCGGTAATGGGCCTTTCTTGAATAACTTTTGTTCTGAAGTTCATAGAAACTTGAAAGTAGGCTCCATCTGTACTAATTCGGGTATTCCAGATCGATTGGTATCATTTGTTTATATATAGAGGAATTAAAAGTAGTGGTTTGGGACATTTTCCTCACCTGCAGTGAGTCTGCATTTCCCCCCTTGTGGTTGGCTGAGGATTATGGAGCAGCCTGAACAAGGTACCACTGTTTGTGCATGGCTGAAGATGGTGGTGATCCTGTAGCAGCCTGCAAATTATTGATATATGAGAATAAAATAGAAATAAGAATAAAGGACGATCCTGAAACACACTGTAACATCAGTCAGGGAATTAAATGTGGGTGCAGTAGGGCCTACTGTTCTCCTAACCTGTGCATTTAACATCCATGAAGTAGGAGTTCGGACTCTGCACCAGCCTCTTCTTCTTGTGTCGTCTCCTCTCCTCGGTGAAGCTGGGGTGCATCAGATCCTTAGGCACCTGCAAAGAAGAGGGACCCACATGATTTTTCATTGAAGGATTTCATGAACAATTTTTCTTCACTTATTCATTGAATGACAAGGCCATTGTTTTGGTTTTGCTGCCTCCTACAGTCTGAGGGAATGAATTGCAAACAATAGCCAGTGCACAAACATGTCCAGACAAGTTTTAACATCTTTCTGACAGCTACACTGACTTCACTGCAGAATTCAGATAATACACTCCATGTACCAGCTGATCAAACTTTACAACAGCTTTCTGTCAGGCACACTTGATCAACAACATCTAACCACAACAAAACAATGTATTTATTTTTAAAGCACATTTAAAATAACCAGGGTTGACAAAATAGTTCCCACAACAAAGAAGTAGAAGAATGAAACAAGATACAATAATTTATAGCAACACAAAATATTCACTCACCGGCATTTTTGTTCAGATCACTCGGGTTTTTCGTCAAAAACAATTACAACGTGATAAAGTGTGATTGGTCTCTGCACAGTCACCGGATGGTTTGTTGTTGTTCTGAACCTGATGATGAACGTTCAGTACCAGAGGCGGAGTCTTTCTCATCAGGGGCGGAGTAACACATAATACTGGCTGAACTGGTCCATGTAATGAACAATGATTATTATACCTGCAATTATATTTACAGTTATGAGTCAAATACAGATATTTTTTTACAGATAACTAGGTAATTGTTAGCTGCAGATTACTCCTGTGTCTACATCTACTTTTAAGATATGATCTGTAAAGTCTATACTGAGCTCACCAGATGCAAAATTGTGTTTTATCAATTTGATTATATTTTATCAAAGTCAAATTAACACATTTTCAGCAAGATAGATCTGACAATTGTTGTCAAACTGATTGACTGTTTAGAAGTGTTTGTTTGTGGTCAGAATAAAAAGTTTAATATTACAAATATGTGGGTACTACTACCATAAAAAAACAAATATTCATATTTGAGAATCTGCTACCTGTATCCTTTTATTTAGCATTATTGCTTTGACATTTCTCAAATTGGTAATACCTTGTAAAAATTGTTGTCATTAAGTTTTGGTCATTCTGCTAAATGATTAATCTAAGTAATAGTTTCACCTAAGTGCTGTACATGTGGTTCTGTAAAATTCAACTTCAACTTTATTTATATAGCACTTAAAGACACAACTCTGTTGAGCCAAAGTTCTTTGCAACAGTTTGATGGGCCCCAGGAGGTTTATCTGGTCATGGATCTAGACCAGTGGTCTAGACCATAGACTGTATAAGATGAATGACATGACAGCTCCCCAAAAGTGAAGCCAAAGCATCTTGATCGCTTGATCCAAGTGGAAGGCTGCAGCATAGCTCATAAATCCTGCCTCTTCTTCGTTATCAGATGAGACTTGAGCCAAAGTAAAAGGTCAAAATCCACGTAGAATTAATTGAAGTTGGTCATTGTATCAAGGTCCTATCACACTGATGTTTGTACAAGTGTTCATTTTCTTAGCATCGTTTGAATCACTTATTTGACTGACAGCAGAGACTGACTCATAATGGGTTGAGCTTATGTATAGGCGGGACTTTGGTACCAGGGCTTTATCACTCAATCGTGACTGCACAGACTCAAGATGGCAGCACTCATATCTGGAATATTTTGGCTTCATTTGTGGAGAGTGGGAGGAAGTGGAGAACTGTAATATACAGAATATAGATTTCTATATGTTTTAATATGACATCTAGACCCAGTCTGGCATTTTCAGAAATGTAATAAAGTGAGTAGATCATCATAAAAAAAAAGATCTAGATTTGTCTTCTGGATTTTGTTCTGATTACGTCGGGTAAATGCTGCTGCAACAAGAACAGCTGCTAAACAAATGTTCACTGTTTTAATGTTGGTGACAGTGTTTAACTTTGACAATAAAGGATTCTGATTCTGATAAAGGCGTGAAAGTGAAACTAAGTCTGACTTGAGTGCAGTGGTGAAATAAGTGTCATCGGCCAAGAAGGAAGTGATCACTTTCTCTTTAATAGCTCTGTTAATCCGGGTGACAGCGTGCATGAAAACGAGCACACCGCGCTACTTCCGCAGCCACGACGACAGCGCGGAGTGGCAGTTGGTTTGACCACACGGCTCCTCACCGCACTGACGTCTCACGACTCCACACCGGGCGGGATATCCGCAGCACTAGTAACACAGCTAATAACATGGCGAAGACTTACGACTACTTGTTTAAACTACTTTTAATCGGCGACTCCGGCGTCGGGAAGACCTGCGTGCTGTTCAGATTCTCAGAGGATGCCTTCAACTCAACGTTTATCTCGACGATAGGTGAGTCAAAAGCGGCGTTTGGCGGAGTTGTCTTTGGGGGAAAAGTGTGAGAGGAGCAGCCCATCCTGTCGAGCTAATTTGTTGCTAGTCACCCCTCTGGCTAGCATTCGTGTTGTGCTAGCGGCTAGCCAGGAAGCAGCCCTGCCGGCTTTGTTTTGAGGGACTTTTCCAGAACTGTCACTAATAATTCAAACTGTATTAGTGCTTTTTAATATCACATCAAAGAGTTGTGTGTATTGGCTCGTACCCCACCCACGCAGTTACGTGAATATCACACACACATGAACTATGACAAGTTTAGCTAACAGGCTACAAAGCGTGTAGCCTGCACAGCTAGCATTATGTGTCATTTCTTCATATGACCAGCTGCCTGCACTTTGCTCACCCCCCCACAGCCTGCGTTACATAATGTTCTCTGTGCATTGATCTAACTTTACAGTGAGATGTTGAGTGAAACTTGACACCGCACAACTTTTAGCCATTGTTGTCTTTAAGTTGTGTGAATAACGGGGTTTTTATGTTTTGTCTTTGTTTCTCTTCAGGTATTGACTTCAAGATCAGAACAATAGAATTAGATGGGAAGAAGATCAAGCTACAGATATGGTGAGATTGTCTCCAAAGTCTTTCATTCCACAGCTTCCTTGAAAGATTTAAAGATGGGGGACTATTATAAATCAATCCAATTTTATTTATAAAGCTCATATTCACAAATCACAATTTGTCTCATAAGGCTTAACAAGGTGAAACGTCCTCTCCCCTTAACCCTCAACAAGAGTAAGGAAAAACTGCAAAAAAAAAAAAAAGAAGCTTATTAACAGGAGAATAAACCGAGAAGCCTCAGAAAGTCACATGTGAGGGATCCCTCTCTGAACGTACCATTATACTGAGTTTCCAGGTACATCAAGCTCAATCTAAAGCAGTTGTTTATCACATCAAGCCTGATGTAACTCCTGCCCTCAAGGTAATTAAAGAAAGATGTTGCTTTACACTGGGAGGTGCTTTAGTCTGGCCTCTTTATAAACTGGGTGGACAACATATTAGAGACACCTCCCAGTTTAACACAATACAGTTCAACTAATGCTGCAAATTACAGCCACCAGTGTGACCTCTCAAACAGTATAAACACCGAACATTGTAATCATAAAGGTTGGGTGTGTTTCATCACTGCATTGTTGAATGAGGTTGCGATGATTAGATAAGATGCACTTAATAAACTGGTAACTGAATGTGTTCTGCAGCTTTGCTCCTGTGCAGATAACACTTTTTTAAACCAGTTATTATACATATTCTCTAAACATAATCTAACTATTGAATACCAACAATAGTCTAAATTCTCTAGTATAAGATATTTAGGATTAATAACCTAACCATGGTTTATATCTGCTTTCATCATTAACAATATTCTTGTCTGTGTCACGTTGCTCTTAAACTAGACACAATGTTTAAAGCTTTGTACCACTTTTGTGGTTTCCTGTAATGGCACAGACTATTGATGGTTTACGTTGCCTTTAGTTCCGGAAAAACATACCTATGAGTGGTTTTAACTGAAGTGGTACCTACTTTTGTACCACTGTATAGTAAATGACTGTCTGAGTTTATAAACTTACTTGTCTTACTAAACTCTTCGATGAGAGAACCGCATCTGGTTTAATTGTGTGATTTCAATAAAGTAGTAGCCATTGATATGTTAACTCTTGCATAAAACTGGGACCATGTGTGTTCCCATACTCAATCTGACAAATGTAAGCATTGTTTCTGGGTCATTAATACTTATAGAAGGAATATATAACTATATGTACTTATTGTCCTGAAAGTGGCTCGTTTCCCAGTTTTCAACATCACCTAACTGACTGTTGGGTCTAGTGGTGACTAGTTTGCTGGTAAACAGTGCACAACTTGAGAATAACACAGTTAAGGAATTCAATTTCACTTTCTTTTTTTTAAACATTCCTTAAGCTTGTGAGAATGGCGGTGCTTTCAGTGTTGATCACTTTGGTTTTGCAAGAGAAAATAAAAAGAACAATGTTTTCTTTGTAGGGATACAGCAGGACAGGAGAGGTTCAGGACCATCACAACAGCCTACTACAGAGGAGCCATGGTAACTTGCACCATCAGCCTCACAACTCAAACACTGTACTCATTTAGTACAGATCATCTCAGAGTTTGTGTTGGTCATCTCACGTCTGAGCCCTTCAGCTGAAACCTTTCCCAGAGCCACACCCAGCATTGTTGTGATTATTGTATTATCACATCAGGGAATTCAGTTGTGTGCTCAGTGTATTATTGTGTACTTTGTGTTAGCCTCTCCTTTAGTTCATGTTGAACTCGATGCATTTGCAGAAACCAGATTGATTATTGTCGCCATGCTCTCCCATGAGGCTGCACAATCATGTGATCCATCACTAATTCATGTTGAGATTAACAGCAAAAACACATTAGACCACTTATTTATAGTCTGTTAATACACTAATGAAAATAATTAAGGAATTGCCTTATAGTTGTCTGGCTGCTCAGTCTTCTCCTCTATGAAATCTCCAGGGCATCATGTTAGTGTATGACATTACCAACGAGAAGTCCTTTGACAACATCAAGAACTGGATACGGAATATAGAAGAGGTAAAAACATTTTACACAAGTTGAATGTGCCTATTTGGGAGTGTGTGTGTATACTTGCTTTTGTACAAATGTTGCTATTTACATATTCTGTGAACATGTGTTTGTGTTATTTTGATATGTACGTTTACATGTCCTGTTTTATAATACACAGCATGCCTCAGCAGATGTGGAGAGGATGGTGCTTGGGAATAAATGTGATGTTAATGACAAGCGACAGGTGTCCAAAGAAAGAGGAGAGAAGGTGGGGCGATGGATCAATCAAGTCAAGTGCACTGAGAACTTGATTAAAATTGCACTAGTAGCTTGCTCTCTTGGTGTACACATCTTTTATCTTTACTGACATTAACTCTGCCTCATCTCTTCATGTCAGCTGGCCCTGGAGTACGGCATTAAGTTCATGGAAACCAGTGCAAAGGCGAACATCAATGTCGAGAATGTGAGTTCACACTTTTCCTGCTATCATTCAATTGCATTTGCAGTTTTGTTATTAAGAATGGAGCCTGTGGTCATTGTTGTTTACATGTTATGTGAGAATAATCTTTTATAAATCCACTGCACACAATGAATTGTTTTTTTAGTATTTATGGATCAAGATGAACATACGATATAATATAAAATATAAACAACAAAATATCTTATGATACCTACCCTTTATACACAGAATCCATTTAATCGGCAAACCTGTGAGTTCTGAAGCTCAGTTCAGTTACATACTACACAATGGCTGCAGAATTTAAAGCAGAATAAAGTGGGTGACCTAATCACACAGTGTGGAGTGGAACAATATATGTCTTTGTTTTTAAAGGATCCTCGTGAGCTCTAAACTACAATCTAAACATCCAGTGTTCCATGTATAACACAAGATCATATTAAACCATTTAATTAGCCATAGCCGTGGTTATACTGCAGCCACATCATTTGTTCACTGCTGACCCATAGACTGTGTGCTCATCATGTCATTTTTTGCCTTTTGTGCCCCTTTTTGTGTTGCTTTAATACAAACCTAGAAAATTTCTTGTCTAAAACCGAAGGTTCCACCTCCTGTGTTGGAGCCATATACATTTTTTTTTTAATAATAATTACAAAACTCTGCAGAGTGCAATGTTCTAAGTTTGATTTGAGAGACTTTGATTTGTGTCATATTAAATATTAAGCAGCAATTAACAGAATATGGTCGACTGATGATGTGATTGCCTGGTATTCACCTGCAAAGACTGAATCCTGTGTGTTGATGTAGTGACAGTCTTCCTCTGTCACAATGTGTTGGTCATTGATATATTGCTCACACATTGTTAATTGCTTTGCTTTATGCAAAATAGTATCAATTTATAATTAGTATTTAAGATTTGATAGACTATCTCTGTGCTTGCTTTATGTGTGTTTAAAAAAATGTGTAGTGATTAGATACTACATCTTGTCATCATTATTATTATGGTTTCATTTTCTGACCTGTTCCCGTCTGCAGGCCTTCTTAACCCTTGCCAGAGACATCAAAGCAAAAATTGACAAGAAGCTGGTAAGCACATTGAAAAGTGGAAAATTAATTGTCTGGCTCTTTTGGATACAGTGTGCTCTCTGTGTCGGCAATGTTCTGGTGTTTGTCATGTTCTTATATTTTGTGCTTTGTCACGCGCGTTTCTTCCAGGAGGGCAACAACCCGCAAGGCAGCAGTCAAGGAGTAAAGATCACAGAACAGCCCAAGAAGAGCAGTTTCTTCCGCTGCACGCTGCTGTGAGGAGACAGGAGAGCTGGCATCCACCATCGCCTTAACTGTGTGCCGCACTGGACAGAACTGGACAGACCACACTCTGATATCCATCTCTTTTATCCTCCTCCACTTGTCTTCCTCCTTTCTGGTTTGTCCCGTGCTTATCTACTAGGAACAACAAAAGTTTAACGCTGCCTAATTCTACCAGTCGTCTGTGGCCTCTATTACATGCAAAATTTCATATTGTTTTTTACAGTTGCTCCTTAGACCTAAAGTTACAACGTAAATTGATTGACTTTTAAAGACGGCATCATGAAACATAGAGTGATCAAACTACTTTTTGTAGGTGACTGTTTCCTGTCTGCAGGTTATTATCTTACTATAATGTCTGATGCAGAGGTGTTTTTTCCACCTGTTGTCACTCGGTGATGTCTTATTTTGTCAGTCTTTATTTGTAAAAGTATCCCACATTATACCTCCAGACCATACCCACTAGTTTAATGGGCTCCCTAATTTTATTCTAGTCTATTAAATAATGCAACTCACTATCTCTGCAAGGTGATCAGAGTTGATTCCCAGTTGAGTGCTACCATGTTGCAGAGGGGGTCGTTTAGATTTCTATATATATGCATTGGGTAAGAGCAACATATAAATTTGTCGAATTGATTACAATGGACCATATGAAACAGCAGTGCCAGTGCATTTTTACTCATCATATCAACATTGGAGTTTACACCTTTTCTACCCATGTCTTTCTGTGGATTTCCTAGGCTGAAACATTCCATTCATTGCTCTTGTGAACACTTTAATGTGCAATGTAGTTTAGAGTCCAGAGGTCGTCTGTCTTAAGTATTCATGCAGTAACAGCTGGGTTCTTGAAAACATATGCTTGTTTTAAGAGCACACAGTTTTTGTAGTTGATTTCCTCAAGATGGGTATTTGCAGTGTTTCTTAGAAAATTTATTTTAGGAGAAAGACAACTATTTGTTGCACTTCCCCTGTTAGACTAGCAATACCTGACTCTACCACAAGGAGGCGACGCAGCTACGCATTAGAGGCACAGAAGGAATTTAAGCGATGATAAGAATCATTGTTTTCTGCGTTGATCCTTTTTTCCAGTTGTCAGTTCCAATGGGGGAACATGTTACACAACAGTTGTTTTCCGGGCCTTGGATCAGGGCTATGCTGTAGCAGTATTTATGGAGTGAAACAAGACATAGTACCAAATGACGAAGTGGCCTTTTATGTTCTTATTGATTATGCACTTTTCCTTTTGTTCTCTCTGTAAAAAAAGTTCTTAACATGTGTCGACTATGTTTGTTGCAGGTCTTAACTGAAAGCAAAGAATATTCATGCACAACTTTTCCCTGTTTATAAAGCTGGGATTCCCGAAAACATCCGAACTCTGACAAGTGTTGACCTATCACAACATTCCCATTCATTGATATTTTTCTAGCGTTTTATACATTTGCATCCCTGTTGATGCTTTTGGGAACCCCAGATACCCCTTACCCCGCATTCTTATTCTCTTTCCAGTTATCCCCTTTTTTTGGGCCCAGCATCAGAGCCGTCTGAACTATGCATTCTGGGTCCTTTAGAAAACCTCAAAAAGCTTTGCACATTTTACTTGATAAGCTTTATATGAGATTATAAATGTGCATAGGATCCTTACTGTTTTATTTTCTGCTGTCACTCCAAATTCTATTGTGTGTGTGTGTGTGTGCGCAAGGGTTGAGGCGCAATAATTAAACTGAAGCCTGGTTAAAATCGCCTCAGGGCAAATCATGCTGAATTGAGTCATAAATATTAACCTGTGGATCTAAATCATCATCTTTGATGGACTCAAAGGTTTCAGCACTGTTTGTTAAACTGACTCTTGCACATAAAAGATGCAGTTTTTAGATTGAAGTGGTTTAAATTTGGTCTGTAAAATGAGCTCAGTTCTTCATTTGATTGGATTTGTTGTGTTTCTCTCCCCTTTGTAAATCTGTCAGTTCTCAGTCAACATGTCTTCAGCAGCACAAAACTGATTTTAATTGCATCACTGATCATTGATGGATTTCATGGGGGCGTGGGACTTCAACAATTCAGCAATTGTAAATAAGATCTACAATGATTGTACTGTAGTTTCATAAACCTTATTACATCTACACATTTTGTAGATAAGTGTTCTTTGATTTATTAAAATGAGATTGTTAAAAAATGCTGAGTCCACTTTTTGCACCATTTATCATTGGAGATGTATATTAAATATGTGATTAGATATTAGGAAGTTTCATTTAAGATTGTGTTTTGCTAATGATTTATATTTGACTTATTATAAGAAAATGCAATCAAGTAGAGTTTGCTACTTTTATTCTAAAATCAGCTTTATATGAACAAGAAAAAAATATATTCAGATAGACTTTCTGAGGGATTATGGAAGGGTCATATTTTCATTTCAATGTTCTCACCCTCTGGCCGTGCACCTGCTGCTCTCTGCTCAATCATTACACGCTGGCAAAGCAGCCAGAAATGCTGTAATGCAGTATCACCTCTCACCAAGATGTATAAAACAAATACTAGTCACCTACGTTTATCAAAACTTCATTTGAGTATTTTTAACAGTAAGCAGGCGGGAGTTACACGTCACAGATTTGTTCTTTATTTTCTGATATCAACCAGATGTTTTCGTTGAAACAGTTCATCAAATAGATAAGTCGAACAGAGAGCTTGAACCTGATTGTCAAGATAAACCTGATTGTTCAGTTAGTTCCTGGCCGTATGAGTTTTTTCTTCTGAAGAGAACCACGTGTGGAACTCCAACCTGCTTCTTTACATGCACATATTTGTCAAGTATTATCATGACATGACATCATCACAAAGTCAACAGCTTCTCCACTCGTTCTAAAAAACAGATGGATACATTATGGGTGAAAACTTAAATATATTGTGTGATGTATGCTAATTGATTGATACACTAACACTAAAAACGTCCAACAGTATGAAGCAACCTGGATGCAGAGGTGGGTAAATGTTGGAGCAGCAGACACATCAGTGCAGCTCCTTCCCTGAAACCTGTGACTGGGTTTCAGTGTGTGAGTGAGATGAAGGCTCGTCTGAGAAATGAAACATTCCTGATCGAACAAAGGTTTAAAAAGTCTGTGAAAAGGGAAAAATACATCATGTGGGACTACTGGATTTCATTGAATTGCTTTCACTGTGTGCCTACCCCCAACTCTCTATTAATACTGTATATAAATGAACAAAATATAAAAATGCACCAGGTTGAGATTGACATATTCACAGCTGTATGAGTTCTATTGGAAATAAAATACATAAAAATAAGAAACATTGAATTATAACCACTTATGAAGCCTCCCAAGTTTGTACTATATGGACTGATACTTGAATAAATAAATTACATCATGCAGCAGCAGCAGCAGCAGCAGCAGAAGGCTTTATCTGAGCAGGTTCCACTATATAACAGACAGCTGGATGATTGCTTGGCTTATTCTTTATATGACATTTTGAATGTGTGGAGCTGTATCATAGCAGCTGCGTAGTTAAGTTTTTGCCTCCGCCCACTGTCAGGTAGAGTCAGGTGCATGCCAGTTCTACTGTGTCATTTCATCCCGGAGGCTCGACGAGGTGAGTATGTTTGTTCAGTGAGCTATGTTTAAGCTCAAAAACGTACTGATTGATTGTTACCTCCTAAAGCAAAATGTTTTTAATTGAGTTAAATGCTATAACAGCAAACGTTTGTTGGATAAAGCTGACTCCACAAATTTAATCAATTTGCAATAGGTGCTTCTGTAGCAAAAAGAGAGAGAGAGATTTCTTTTTTGTCTTTATGATGTTAACAGTTTAGGAGAAACATGTTCATGATTTAAAACAAAGGATTAGTAATGTGTTTATGGAAAAGAGGAACAAGTGTTGACAGTGCATTAAACTGCATGTGACAGAGGGTCGGTGACATCATGCAGTGAGTTGCTAACCTGTGACTGTCGCTGTAACATGCAGACACAGACAATATGTACATCTGTGGTTGTGTATAGAAGTTGTATGATGATTTTAGACTGACTGAAAAGAAGTAATAAGAAAACAGATTGATGCTGTATCATCATGAGATTGTAAATCATTGGTATTTGTATACATTATCTGCTAGTTAGTCTATATGAATCTGTGCACTGACAGATCATCTATATGTACTCTGTGCTCAGTGATTGCTCCAACAGACACAACAGATCCTGTCTCTCAGGATGATGGAGGGCAGTCCAGGACAACACAATCCTTTCACCTGGTTCACGGAGTCCCAGCGTCGGAGTGTGATCAGGAACGGTATCGTCCCAGAGTGGTTTCACGGCATCATTTCCAGAAAGTACGTGTGTTTTTTTATGTCACTATTTTATATCTAGTATAGTGTTGGTATATTTTATGTTTTACTCTTCTATGTTGTATGTTAAATGTTCTAAACTCGATGTCATATAAAAAGTGCAATTTATATTCATATTTAACCCTTGTGTGGTGTTCGGTCTGTGTGACCCATTTTCAATTTTTTATGAAAGAAAAATGATCCAATTAATTATCTTAAAAAACATAAAATGAACATATTTTCAATGACAGCACACTGCACACCCCCCCTACACATATTATTTTACATATGTGGTGTTCAAGTGCAGAAGTCTTAGTTGCTAAGTACTGTCCTCCTTCCTGGGCCTGCTGTTAGTGTGTGTGTCTGTATATGTGTGCATGCATGTGCAATTTTAACTTTCTGCATCTGCTATTCCCGCACAAGGTGGCAACATTGTTACATTCCACGCAGCTACACTTCTCTGCTCCCACATTTCTGCACATTTTACCCCCTGTCTTGTGGGAACCATTCTGTATTTTCTCTCACAGCAAATGAATAGCTTTGCCTGTATGGCTCCAATTCAAAATGGCGAAATGATTTTCTGCCCAGAGGGCCTTAGAAATAATTTTTTGAAGCAAGAGAAGCTTTGGAAGATGATGAAGAGAGTTTTCAGGAAATGAGGATCACACTTCTGTCAGTTCGGAGTCTGACAGTGAGTTTGAAGAAGAGGATGAGATTGAGCATCAGCCAGCTCCAAAAAATGAAATAACAAAGTGAGTAACAAAAAAATGAACGCCACACAAGGTTGATGTATATGCAGATTATTATTGTAATATGTAATATGTTAGAAGCAAATGGCAAATTGCAACTGTGATTATCACTGATTCAACTGATTCCAGCTTTAATTGATACTAAAATACCTCCTCTAGGAATAAACACCAGCTACCAACCAGATGCTGGTTAACATTTGTGTTGCGGCAGGTCAGTTTGTCCACACTACCAGCCACTGTGGCAGATAATAAACCACCACTCCAAGATCTCGTCCAGTTAGTTGGCAGGGAAAATACTTGAAAGGGAATCTCTGAGAGCAGCAGTCACTTTGGCATTAACACAGCTTCCTGCCTTGTCTGTCACTTTTCCTTCTGTTTCTTTCCGTAGTTCTGAACATTCGGGTTTGTGTGTGCAAGTACAACTTTTACAAACTAATACGGCCAGCCAGGGTCTCCGAAGTCCTTTATCCTCATTCCTTGCCAAATATAAGTGCATGTGTCTGTTCTCATTTTATTTTAATAATTATTTCACAGGATGTCAGAGGACCTGCTCATGCCCATGCCTCCTGGCTACTTCCTCATCAGAGTCAGTGAGACCAGGTTTGGATACTCCCTCTCATATCGGTGAGTATTTGATGGATTACATGAGCTTTATTTATTTAGGTTAATATTTACTCACTCAGTCTGACAGTTCAAAGTCCTCTCCTTTTCACTCGTGTGTACTGACCCCTCAGTACCGACGACCGCTGCAGACATTTCATGATTGACGCATTGGAGGATGGCGATTACATCATAGTCGGGGAGAATAGGCGTCACCAAAACCTGCAGGACCTTGTGGACTTTCATCGTAGAAATCCCATCTTGCCTTTCACTGAGGTGCTCACTGTCGCTTGTGGACAGGTGAGGAAGTGTCTTTGTTATCCTTCCCGTGTACCTGAATTGAACAGCAGGTCAATTTATTATATAGATCTGTCTGTAGTTGTATGTCATTTTATTGTGTTTTTGAACTCAGTATTTGGCTTTAAAGCAACAATATGTCACTTTAACTGAGTAACAGCGCCCTCTGCAGCCACATATCATGCAGAGAAAAAAATAAAGACTATCAGTCTTGTAGCCCCACTCACTGAAATGAAACACAGCTGATCAGTGGGTGTTACCCATGGTCCCAGACTTACAAATACACACAACTCTGTTTAAAATTCTTCCTGTTTCTAAAAAAACAACCATTGTAAAGGGAGGGTGAGTTTCCTCAATGAATATCTGGGATAAACGCTGGTTTTTAATGACCTCTCCATCTTTTTGTTGATTTGGAGTTCGGCTTTATTCTTGAACTTGCTGTAGCTGACTCTGGCAATTTAAGCTGTGACTATAAGTTAGTTACACACTTCTCATACCTGCTCACCAAAGTTCCATAGGGCATTCAGGGTGAGGAGTGGCAATGAAAGTGGCATAAATCTCCCAATTAGAAAAATCAGTTAACCATCAAATTTCTTTTGAAGCTGATATTAAAAAACTAAAATAAAGTTTAAGAATTGTTAATTTTATAATCTGATGTAAATTCAGTTTAGCTGTATTAGTTAGAATCAACCATCTTTACAACAAAATTGCTTTTAGGTATTTTTTTCGAACACAATATTTGTTTATTTGCTAACTACCTGTACACTGTGAAAAAAGAAAAACTAAATAGATCATGTCCTTTCTCTGTCTCTCTCTGTCTGATCTTACGTAAGTCATCAAATGACCAGGCAGACTACGCAGAACTTCTGTTTCCCAAAAAAACCAACTCCAGTTTACAACATAACAACTTACTGCAGCTGAACAGGAGCCCCCCAGAATCAGAAGGGATCATCCCACCTGCTCTTCCTTCTCGACCAGACAACCTGCTGACCGCCACACCCCTCGTTCCAAGCAGCCAACCAAAACTTCTTTACTCATATGTGCAATTTTCACACATTCCCTATCAACCTCAAGCCATGGTAAGATGCTGGGCATCTTTTTTACTTGTACCCAGGGCCTTGAACATTCAAAGGCAAAAGGTCATTTTATTTCCTAACAAGATTCTCTGCTGTATTTTTTATCTCATGAAGATTCATACAGGCAAGGACCCTCTGTACGTCCTGCCTCCTGAGGTCCCTGCTTGGAGTTTTGTGCCTCCAGTGAGAGAGGGAAGCGAGGGTCCCTCCTCACCTACATTCAATCAACACGCTCCCAACAGAAACATTCAGCCTGGAAAGAACCCAGATGTGAAGCCATCAGTCGTCACCAACCTAAAGAACTTGAAGAAGAAATTCCAAAAGAAAAGAAGTAAGTCACAGGAGCATATGTACACAGAGATTAATGTTGAAGCGACACACATAGATGAATATCAGAGGATCCAAGGGGAACAGACAGTCAGTAGTGCACCATATTCCAACAATGGCATGTTTGGCATGGGAGTGTTACCTCCGGAGTACATGCCCCCTCCTCCTTTTGCTCCAGGCCACTGATTCACCACTGCTCCCTCAGATAATAATGCATAGATAGATAGATAGATAGATAGATAGATAGATAGATAGATAGATAGATAGATAGATAGATAGATAGATAGATAGATAGATAGATAGATAGACTGAATTGTGCATCACCTGGAACTATGTTACAATTTTTGTGGGCGGTTGTGTCTCAGGAGGTAGAGAGGGTCAAAAAGCACTTATAGTAGTGCTGTGTAACTGTGTGTGAATGGGTGAATGTGACTTGAAGGCTCTTTGAGTGAAAAAGCTTCTGCATGAATATAGTCCATAAATGAATCACACCAAAGAAAGTGTAGAATGGGCACAATGCCCCAAGTGTACAAGTACAAGTGCAGGGCAAAAATGCGACATACATAGAAAAAAGGGTGAGGAAACCTAATAGATCACCACTATTCCAAAAGTTTTTGTATTTGCATTTCATATACGTACCCACATTTATAACCTTGGATGCAGGTTGATGTGACAACTATTAGTGTCAGTGGCATGAAGTATCTGTCTGTATTTGGACATGTCTCCTTGTGAAAAGGCTACAGGAGGAAGTGTTATGCATCATATGAAAATCAGAAATGACGCGTTAATACCAACTGATTTGAATACAGGGTATTTATATTCAGGTATACTGCAGCACCACAGATCTGTAATCAGTAGCATGTCCATGACAGAAAAGAGAGGAAATGAAGAAACTGGTCAAACTTGTTTCACACAAAGAAACGGACCAGTCAGTCAGAGTCACTTTCACACAGTTTCTGAACCCAGAAGTGGTGGTACCTTATCTTGTTGCTACTGGAAATAGCTATAACAGCTAGAAATGAGGATGATGAAGTAACTACACAATGTGATGCCTACTGTTATACGACTGTAAAAAAATAAAAGTCTGATTTCTAAACCTGCATACATCTGATATTCAGTTTTGTATCATTTTGTTTCATTATTCATTATCACTCACTGGACAATAACGACAGAGATGTTTGATTTTTATAATGATGACACCATTTTATTCACCCACACTGAACATACTGTACGGCTTTATGCAGGAACAAACAGAACAGACAGCTATTGTCAACGTACACTTCCTCCTTCTTCCTTCACTTCTCTTTTCCCTCTGAACTTTTCATCTTGACGCTTCAATGACTGCATGCTGTTGTGGCCTGTGATGAAGTGTGTTTGAATCCTGTCAGAATCCTTTTTCACACAGTTATCTTCATCTTAACTCTCTTATTTGTGCAATATTCATTCTGTCTGTGCAGTACAATGGTTCAGGTGCAATCCATTCACTGTGCATAATCTTACACTGCACATATCTCTCTTGTTTTACACTTTATGTATTCGATTTTATTCCATTCATCTGTTTCTATATTTCTTATGTTCCTTCCACTTATGTATTACTATCATTACACTTAAGTATTGCATGATACTTATCATTACTTACTGATGCATATTAGCAACTCTTGCTGCTGTGATATTGCAAATTCTCCCATTGTGGGACTAATAAAGGATTATTTTAATTCAGCGTGTCTGTTATTTGTCTATTTACTATGAATGTTCTCAATAAGGTGTCAAACTATTCAAAACAATTTTTATGAATCCTTTCTTGCTCTATAAGTGAACGTTGTGTTGCTAATGCTTTCAGTGATTAATTCATGATTACATTCTTTTCTTTTGATTCAAACATTAATCTTGAGCAATTTCACGGCACCGACCACATCAGAGTTTTGGCTTAAATGTTGTGTGAGGTTGTCAAGGGTTCATACCAAGCTAATAGAAAACCCTTGTTTCATTATAGATTATCACCTCATGACACATAGACTGACATTTCAAAATAAGAAAACATATGATAAACTCAACTAATAAATAAGAATATATTATTCAAGAGCTAGATGAACAGGTTCTCAGTCTTTGCCCTGACAGAAGTCATCATCTAAAGCAGAATTTCATCTTTAATGTGTGCGGAGGATTCTCAGAGAAAAAACGTGGCGCTGTCTCTGAATAATCTGTCGGATAGATTACATGATCTCACCGGGATCACAAAGGCGGTGACTACATGTCACTTCCTTTTAAGGGAAAACACGGAGCCTCACCCCGGGACAGGCGCACCGACGATGACGTGGAGAGTTTGACTTGCGCCGCCCGTGTGTGCAGGGTGAGTGGGGCTACGGCCAACGCTTAAACACCGCCCTCCCCTGACTGCCCCGGTGCTACAAACCGCGCGGGGCGGATCGGCTGGGAGCATAGACTGTATATGTATATGCTGGGAGGCTGCGTGACGTCATTGGGAAGCCGTTGGATTTCACGCAGGGATCGGCCGCTGCGCGCCAGCACATCCAGGAAGTTGTCCTGACGTCGAATCCCGCTTTGTTTTCTTTGACTTTTACAAAAGCGAGTTATTTTCTTACTTTTAGCGACTTTCTACGGGATAAAATGTCGAATCTCTACGGCGACGCCATGTCTTATGTCCCGGGTCAGCCGATCGCTGCTGTTGTGGTAAGTTTCTGTTGTTCTCCGTTAAACCGTGTCAGGGCCAAACACCGAGTTAACTCGCGTTTGTTCACGTTAGCTGCAGTCCGCTTATCGCCATAGTCCCCACTGTTAGCATTACTGTTAGCATTACTTTCTTTGTTTGGCTAACGTGAGATGACCTCGCCAGCGGCCACACCGTTTCCCTAAAGGTCTGTTTAAAAAACAAACACACACAACAAACACATTGCATCAGAAACCGGAGCACACGTGTCTAGAACATATTCACTGTTGATTCAAATGTGTGTTTTAAAGCCCCAGTGAGTCCCAGGATACAAATGGGCGTCACCATCCAGTCTTCCTGGATGGAGCTTTAAAATTCTTTTGAGGGGCAGCAGTGTGTCTGTGCTGCCTTCAGGTGCTGCAGGAATCACAGCAATTCACTGGAATACACGTTTATGTTTGTCTGTCCATAGAGTTGTTAGGTTATTGGCACATGTGAGGCTCAGGGTTAGTGTTACTGAAGCTTGCAGGTTGATTTCTACAATGCATGTCTGCTTGGCTGGTCCAGTTTCACACCAGAGCTGCAAATAACTGCAGTGTTTTCATTTTCAGTCAATATTTTGTTTTCATTAATGAATTGTTCTCTTAAGTTAAAGATTATAGTGCAAATCGGCCGATATGAGCCTTTATGATTGCTGGTATTTATTTTACAGAATAAACAGTGCAGAAATCATGTCAGTTTGTGTTTCCATTCATGTAAACAAATGTTGTCTAGATTCAAGGTCTATAAAGGATCCTTGCTTTTAGTTGGGTTTCCTTTTTATTGGCAGTTATTTATGTCGAAGTTTATGGTTTAACTGTAAAATATAAAGCCTCAATTGCATTACTTTGTTGTAAGAGTTTGAAATCAACATCTTAGAGATCATTGCCATTTTTTAAAATATATACTGATACTGATATACTTAAGGAACTGAAAATGGAAGTAGCACGGTGTCAAATCATCTCTGAATTAAATGAGTAAGTTTCATCTACATTGTGACAGTTTTTTTGTTTTCCTGGACAGACACTTACAGACACTCTATATATTCACCTATTGAAACCCTGAGACTTCATAACACACTTCAGTTTTCACTCTACTGTATCTTCAGCAATAGATTGTGAAGACAAATTTTTAACCCTTTGACTGGAAGAGTGAAATTTGTTCCAGTGGTGTAGTCCTCACTGACTGACTGACAGACTCTTACTCAGACATAAAGGAGCTCCAAACATCCTCTTTGACTTCATTGTATCATCCAGACCACGGAGACACTGGCTGGTTATTCATCAACACACACAGGCAGTCTTTGTGTTGTTGTGACGGGTCCTAATGTCAGAGTCGTACATCCATCTGTTTTCATGAGCCTCCAGCTCTTTGTCAGTGTCAAGAGCAGAGCAGCACTAATAAAGTGTCAGTGTGGAATTCAATTACAGACTGAAATCGAACATTTGCCGTTGAAATCAAGTAAATTCTGATTACATGATAGTAACTTGCACAGTATTTTCAATGCTGCTGTGATTCATAATAATTTACAAACACAATCTGCTATATACAGTAAGTGATCGGCATCCTTCCAATTAGCACAAGTCTTTACCTTAGTATAAGTAAAAGTCACTAAAGATAAGTTACAGAAGCCGCACAAGAACATCAAGAGTTATGCATTTCATGGTCGATGTCACACATGCGCTGGAAGCTGAGAAGCACTCTCACCTCACTGTATTGCTTGTGGTGTATCTTGCACGATACCAAGAATAAATCTCTGTTGCTTGTTCCCAAGACGTAAAGAACAAAAGTACACTAACGTTAATTGCTTTTTACGCACCAACGCCTGCAAGTACAATGCATGTCATGACATCGGTGTGTTCACCCAGGTGTTATGCTGCCATCAGTGCTGATCACAGCCAGAGTTGATAAAAAACCAGAATCCAGGCCCGAGACCTGTCACTGTTTTGTATTTTTTTAAGGGAGTCATTAGGCTGTGTGAGGGTGTATCATTTTGTGTTTCTTCTGTTGAATAGGAACGAGTGCAGATCCATAAGTTGCAGGAGAGAAATAATCTGATTCTGGGCTTCAGCATCGGTGGAGGGATAGACCAGGACCCTGGGCAGAACCCCTTCTCTGAGAACAAGTCTGACAAAGTAAGCGTGTATGCTATGTGTGTACTGTGTAGTGTGTGTGCTCCTTTCTGTTGAGGCACAGTGCTGCTAGAGCAGTACTTCGGTGAACTACACCTGAGCAACAGGCCTGAACACATTACCTGTTGCCTGAGGTCACAACGAGGAATACTGCAAGTTTACACAAAGTCACATCTTATCTGTCTGTACACTGTGAGCTGGAGTGAAAGACATACCAAGCTGTTGCTATATAAGGAATGATTTCTTTAACTTTGGTTTCCATAGTGGCTTCTGACCTGTCTTCCTTTCTTTAAATATTCTTGATATTTTCATGACCTTGTATCTGAAACTTTGATACACTTTATAATAAACACATATCCCTAAAAGAGCAATGGGTTTCTACCTCAGTTTGTTCAAGTGTCTTTTTACTAAAGTGCTGAAACGGGTGGTTGATTATTCAGTTTGCTGAATGATAAATTAAGTCCTTCATCAAGCAAAAGGCCAAACATTTGTTGGTTCTAGCTTCTCATGCTTTGCTGCTTTCATCTGGTCGTACCTATCTTGGTTAGTTAAAAATCTTGTGTTTGTTGGACAGTTAGTTTAACAAATAAAGATACATTCAAAAATGTAATAATGTATTACTTTCATAGTGTTGATAATACTGAGGATGACTTATTCTCTGTACCATATTCTCATGGTTATGGCAATTCATCCCAGCTTGCAATTATAATGTATTTACTTTGTTAAATTATGTTATTTTATATTTTCAAGGTGTTATTTTCTATATCTTTGTCATTGCCGGCTTGTCTGTATTTGTGATAGTGTACAGCAGCATGTGAAATGTTAAATGTGTGTGTGTTGGTCAAAGGGCATCTATGTGACCAGGATATCACCAGGAGGACCAGCAGACAAGGCAGGCTTGATGATGGGAGACAAAATAATGCAGGTATGTTTCGAAGTGCACCTTTGCTCTAAATCCACAAGATGGCACTATGTGTACGCTAGAGTGTCAGGTGGGAACACACAGTGAATAAACATGTTATTAATTTAAGTTTTAGAAAATGAGTCAAATTCTTGTCTCCCTCTCAGGTGAACGGATATGATATGACCATGGTGACCCATGACCAGGCTCGTAAAAAACTAACTAAGAAGAATGAGGCTGTGGTGCGACTACTTGTGACCAGAAAGTCGCTGGAGGAAGCCGTCAAGCAGTCGATGGGGGTAGCCCCAAATTGTAACACTGCGACGCGACACTACTAATGCAGTTGCCTCATGTACTGAGATCACACACGCTCAGATGATGGCTCACTGTGGCCTTTATAACCAGATATTGCAAAAACACATTCAGTTGACATATCCTGATGCTGCACAAGTCTGTTCTTACTTATTTTGGTTAGTCATTGAACAGTGAGAGGGTGCTCTCTCCCCCCCACACACTAAACTCACCTCAAAGTCTCCAAAGTCCAGGGCTCTACAGCGCTGAAACACTGTGCACTTCATCTGTTTTTGAATTAGGAATTTGCAGTCATGATATAATACAGACTGGTTTCTTAGTCCTATGATCAAATGCCTGTGGAGATATATATATGTTCTTTTTTTTTTTTTTGCAGACTCTCACTGAAATCAGATGTTTGAAAGTGTTTCATAAAACGATTAGAACATTAGAATATTATTGATTCATTCCAACTTATATTTCTTCTACCAAGGAGGTTATGTTTTCCTTGTCTGTTGTTGAGCATGATTACGCAAAACACTACTGGATGGATTTCAATGAAACTTGATGGAAGGATGGAGTTTGGGTCTGGGATGAAACCATTAAAGTTTGCTGCTGGTGCAGATCCAGATCAGGGGGCATTGTGAGATGAGGTGTTTTTAAACATATTCATTGATCTCCCTGAGAATAATTCATGGATTTTGATGAAAAAAATGTTGCATATTTAGGGGACTGATATTTATGAGTTCATGCAATTTGGTGCAGCTCCAAATAAAAATCTGGCTGTAGTGAATTTAAATGCGGTTTCATAAGGAGACTTGGGCCTTGGTGGAGGTATGCGCTCTATTGAGAAACATTCTAGTTAGATTTTTTCCAAATGTCCTCTATCTGCTCTTTATACTTCTGTGGGAGCAAGTGGGTATCAATATCAGACTCATCTTTCATCCTTTTCCACTACAACTCCATTACAAATATTGATGTGATGAAAACAAAATCTGTTTGATGTCAATCTTGTCAAGATTACAGCATCAAATGCCAAAAAACTGTGAAGCGATCGAAACACGTGAAAAGTGTTGGTTTTCATTTCCTCTTTGTTATAAATGGTACAGTAGCCTGCATAAAATATATTCCTTTCTATCACATATCATGTTATCCACTAATTATCTCTTACCTGAGGCATATTTCCATTCTATTTATCTTGTTTGTTGTGTGATAACCTCTAAGTTAATTCCAAGTCCTGTGTAAACAGAATTCCACATGCTGGACCTGCTTTTGGACGACAGACCTGACCCATCATTTTCAATATGTCACCCTTTATCATCGTCATCAGGTTGAGCAGGAGAAAGTCTGTGTTTTGACACAAGCTGAGTTTCTCACTGCAACATGTAAAAACTTTCTTGGTGTTTTGAACTTGTTTATTGCCAAAAGTTAAAACTCTGAACCCTACAGGAGTGAATGTTATCGTGTGCACACCAGCTTTTACCTCTTAGTCCAATGATGCTTTGTTTGTTTCTGTGGTTTCTACAATTCATTGAGAATCTGTTGCCTTTGATACACTACATACAAACCCTGTGGATGAGTGATTTCATAATAATCATTGAGAATATTTTGTGGTTGAAATATAACAGTAGTGAAAATGTTTAATTATATTAACACTGGGAGATCTCATCGGCTCTTATTGTGCTGGTGATATAAAAACAATTTGATCTGTGTGTTAAAAGTATCACCAACTTACATTTTACCATCTTGATCATTGGATAAAGGTTTGATTCTGAAATGAAAACATTATTGATGTTAAAGTATTAAACCAATAAGGAGGCAGCATTATGCGCATAATAATATTCTAATCTATAACCTTTCAGTCAATGAGTGATTTATTGTATTCTCAGACTATAATTTCAAGGACTCTTGAGGCCTAACAAGGCAAACACACATATATATATATGCCAATTATCATCTTGGACACTTCCCAGGTTACAAACTGACACTGCAGGAATGTCAGTACAAACGACAATTCACTCACAGTATTTTCTATTTGAATAATTCTTGTCCGCCTCCAGATTTTGTACATGTATGTAAACTGCCAGCAGAGCACAAATGTTCAGCATTTGATTGTGTGCAGTTTTGCGCTCTGAATCTTTCTCATGTATAAAAACACTGAGAACAAAATCTGCCTCTACCTGTTTTTGATAAGATACCAGTGTAGTGGGATCTATTTTTCCCCCTCTCTCCTCTCACACACACTGCAAAGGCTTTTTTATCTTACAGGCCCTTCAAATAGATCCATGATGCCAGTTATAAAGTAATCAGCTGACATTTCAAAGCAAAGAATCTATTTCCTGACCTTTCTGTGTTTACCAAGGCATTTTGATAGAGAGCTTTCTCCACTTTCATCTCTTAAATATGTGTGTGTCTGGAACCAATCACTGGCCTTTGAACTGAGGACTTGCGAGAGTAAAACAGTCCATAATGCATCCAAATGAGAAAAACCGTAGACAGAAGGAAAGATTTTAAAAGATTTTAATATGCTTAGTTTTAATACTGATTTGTGCTTTTTGGAAACGTGTCACCTTTTATGTCTTGAAAGCAATTAGTGAAAACATGACACGTGTTTCCCGGTCTATCAGAGCATCGGGCCTGACTATCCTTTCTTTTTATCTTTCTTCAAGACACACTGTCCCATTCGTATTGTAGGTGTAGAGATCATGTTCGCTATTTATTACTGCCAGTGAGTTTTCTGTGTTCTGAGGGTCAAAGCCAGTTGAGACGAATTTGCTGCGTGATGGATTTTGAGTCTTAAAATAACATCAGGTCCATGTCGCATCATGGGAGAGGGTCGATTTAGGGCAACACTGAGATAAAATCCCCCCTTTGAGAAATAATTGATGAGGAAACTGCGTGTGTGTGTGCATGCGCGCGTGTGTGTACTTTGATGGCGACACATGAGGACCAGTTTTAGTTGTAAAGCAATGTAGTGAGGACATTTGGTCGTTTCGTCCTTTCTGACACAAATATGTGGATTGAGACTTGGTTCTAGATTTATATGATCAATAGATATTAGAAGAAGGTTAGAGTGGGGTTAGTTGATTTGTTAAGTGTGTGTGTGTGTGTGTGTGTGTGTGTGTGTGTGTGTGTGTGTGGTCACGACAAAGGGAAGCAGGCTTCATTCCACTTGCCTGGACATCATTGTACTATTACACCGTGTTATGAGACAATAAAGTGGCTGCACAAACCCAGTCTGCACCAGCACTCAGACTCACAATACGAGTTCCCTCTCACCAACACCACAACATTAACACATTGCATGTTGCTAGGTAACTAATGGAAAAGCTATAAGTGGAAGCAATGAGTAGCCAACTTCATCGCAGGTGATTTGTGCTATAATGTAATTAGCATGAAGAAATTATGGTCACTCATCATCATTTTGTTGCTAAGACACTAATAGTGACCTAATTCATTTTTTGATGTAATCAAAATAAACATTTATTATTGTTATTCAACCATTTTATTAACTAAACTGATTAACAAGTGATGATTTCACATCAGACTAAATGAGGTGATATTGTACCAAGAGAAAGCATTTTCTACCCGCTGAGAGATAACAGAGATAACTGTTCCTTCCTGCAGGCATGGGAATAATTACACTATCTAAACGTGGATCATACATGATCCATGCCTCCCACATTATGGCAGGATAATTATGTTGCCATGGCGATGCAATCTGCTCCTATCACTTTGGTCCTGCACCAGATTGGAAGCAGAGGGAAGTCCACAGCATCAGATCCATCCTCATGTTAGGAGCAATAAACGGCAGGAGAAGCGTTTTTGCTAAATGCCTGGAGAAAATGTAAAGGTATGCAGACGTTATCTCTGTGCATTCATCCTGTTAATACAGGGAAGAGCAGTTTAGTTTTTTGTTATAAGGAGATAATTGATCGTTAAAGTCATTAATACATGCTATTAGCCACAAATCATCTACAGATCTGTATCATTTTAGTTTCCAAAGAAACTGAATGACAGAATTTGATCATGTAAAATAATTGTTACTGAAAAAGCTAACAAAGCGTTTATTTTTATTTTTCAGATTACAATTTGACATTCAACAAAAATGTCTTTGTAAATTTCATCTTGTCCAAACCTTTGAGCAGCTGAGATTGAAAGTTCCATTATTACGTTGGAAACAGAAGTTTCGAAAAAGATCACCTCGCCATGGTCCATTTGGCCGCTCTTCTGGAGCTTTTAGTCACATCACTGAATTCTCCTCAGCAGACACTTTGCGCAGTTGTCATAGAAATGTAGATGTTCGATTTTAACAATTTTCTGAGCACTTGAGCAATTCTTTGTCCATGTTGACAGAAGAGAACCCTCTCAGTCGAGTCTGTTTCATTTGATATAAAATGTCCGAATTTTCTCCTAAATGCACCTTGTAATTTAATTGACTTTGCTACAATTAGCTGAAGTATGTTACCACTGTTTCTAAGGACTACAATGAAGTATCTATATAAAATCTTAGCCCATCATGGACAAAGTGTTCAGAGAAACTATTCAATGAAAACATGAAAACTCCCATTTGCAGAAGAAGACACGTCTTATACAATGAAAAAAACAGAAGAAACGTAAGAGCACTTCTGACGTTTTGTTGTGGTTTTTCCTCGCTCTATTTGACAAAGTCAATAATACACCAATCTGACACACATTGTTCTTCCTGTTTTGGTCTGTCCGTGCAAACCCTCTGGTTCTTGTAGGCCTACCTGGAATCCGTCTCATTTCCTCTTCACGATGGGCAGCTTGAATCTGACTTGAGCACAAATATTCAGTTTTAAGTGGGCTACGTGCATATCAATGTAACTTTAGTGAACATGAACATGATGCGTAGGTGTGAGAGTGGAAAGCGGGGCAGAGAGATGCCAAAGGGCTACAAATACTTGAGTTCCCCAGAGTGGTTGAGAGCAGACCCTGAGCAATGAGCAGATGCATGTTGTCATGGCAATAACTGCTATGTGTTTATACTGTGTGTGGGACCCAAATCCAATGTTTAATAAGTGGTGTGAATCCTGTATCCTCATCTGTATCCTCATGTAAGGAAGGTTAATCACAACATGACTATTTCTTTCAACATGTGACATTTATTTTTAATTGTGAAATTCATGAGGAGCTGTGTGATGTTAACCTGAGAGCATATTTCACTCAGGCTTGGTGGTTGTGGCAGCAGGTGGTTGATATTCTTTCTCTCTCTCTGTCTCTCTCTCTCTCTCTCCCTCTCTTGAAGGGTCTTTAACCTCTACTCCTCCCACGCAGATCTCCCAGGCGCTTCCCTCTGCCGGAGGCTTCATGGACAAGCTACAAACCGCTTGATAGTAAAAAAAAAAAAAACGGGCGATAACTGTGAAGATGGTGAGTGGAGATACAGTGTGTGGGCAACACCAGTTCATTATCAGCTGCATGGTGGAGAGGAAAACATCCACATGACGGAGTGAGGAGCACAGACTGAGGTGGGGGATAAGATCTTTATACCTAATTAAATTGTCCTCTTGTTGCCGGCTGATAAATAATTACAGCAATTGCGTCACTTTTGTTTTTCAAACAGAGCTTGAATCTGAGATCATTTGAGCGCAAGTTTATTCTAAGACTGTGAAGTTTTAATCCTTGTTTCTGCAGCATCCAAGGAAAGAAGAGAAGAAGAGGAGAGGATCCGTTTCTTCATGACAGCTTGACACGTTCAAAGGAAGAAGAAAAAGGGTATCAGACTTTATCTTTCTATATATCATCTATCTTTCTATCTATCTATCACTGAATTATCATTTCAATTGTTTTGGTGCTTGCAGGGTTGTGATAATACAAATTCAATTTGTAGTTCAGCTATTTGGTGTTAAACTTCCATATCGAGGTTTAAAAAAGAAATGTCCAAGTTATGCTTACTCTTACATCTCTCTTTCTACAAAATCAAATATCTTGCGGGCCTGTTTCGACAAAGAAGTTTATTTCTTTGTCAATGTGTTTCAAAGTGTAGTTTTTCATATTCAAGTCCTACAGGATGTTTAAAGTTATTTCATCCAGAACCTGGAAGCTGTTGAATCCGATGATCAGCTTTTCCTCATGGTTTCTTGTACGTAGTTGAAAAGAAACTCTGGTTCTGTTGCACTGAGGGAATCAAACAAGCGGGATTGGTTGTTGCCATGGTCACCATTCCCATGAGCCCAGAAGACGTTTGCATAAAACTAAATCTTTCTTAACTTGCCCGTATTTGACTTGTCAATCTTTCCTATATTTAGTCTTGGAGTCTTTGTGTTGAAATTGGTGGTGGCAGAGAGTTAACAGAAGAGATATCGATGCAAAATCACAGCAGCTCCAACGTGTAGATACAGTTTTCAGGAGGTGCTTGTCAAACATACATCACATGATTTTCGCCGGAATCTTCTACTTGCTGACAGTTTTCTATCAGTGAAGTGTCGAAGACACAATCGAATTCGACCATCATAGACGTGTACATGTCGCAGGCTCTGCACCTTTCAGGAGTTCAAATCCAGTAGTGGAGTGTTGTGACCTGGTTGTTGGTGCAGTGACATAAGCTGCAGCCAGTGAGAGGCAAGACACAGGGTGAGAGGAAACCTCAGGATACCTGCACCAGTGTTTCCCAACATATTTTTGTCACTCATATTTTTCATTCCTTCCTCGTTTTTTTCACTGCAAATCTGCCTTTTTCTTGCCGACATCCATTTTGGAAGAAAACAAATCCGGTCTCCAGCAGGATATTGTGTTATTTCCCCCGTTACTTATCGCATGTTTTTGTTATTAAGCATAGTTTGGAGACCAGATGGACTCATGAGCTCTGTTCAAACTTGTGATCTCTGTCACTGATCAGTCATGAAGTGTGCAAATGGCAATGACTTCAAGATTCCATAGAAAACAACAAGTACACCGATCAGATAACATTGAAAGTCATAAAGTATTTACATTTCATAGGGTAAAGCATTTGGTGTAGCTATGTGGCCCATGTATGTAGCTTAAAGGTTCAGTGTGTAAAGTTTAGTGACATCTCTGGTGAAGTTGCATGTTGCAGCTGAACAGCCCTCACCTCACCCTCCCCTTCCAAACATGAAAGAGAACCTGTGGAAACCTTCAGTTGTTATAACAAACTCAAAAAGTGTAGTTTGTCCAGTTTGGGCTACTGTAAAAAACATGGTAGCCTCCATAGAGGTAAATATAGTATTAAATATAGTTTTTTTTTTTTTTTAAGTATTTACATATAAAGGGTCCATTCCAGGGTAAAGAAAACAACAATTTGTACAATTTAGATAAAACACACTAGTGAAAACATCACTAGTATTATTTTATAGTACCAATAGATCCCTTTCACCTAAATTTTACAAACTGAACCTTTTACACACCTTTAATCTCTTGTATGTGTCAGGTTCTAAAAACGCTTAGACGGCTGAAATCTAACTCAATGGAGTTTTTCATTAGGCCCTCTCTGACTGACTAGTGTTCCAAACTCCACATTAAAATCTTTGGGATTAATCCTGAGGGGTGACTTTTTTTGTCAAATGAAATCAAAAGATTTAGGTTTATGTGTTGTGTTCAGGGAAGTGGAGCTTTAGTAAGAAGATGAGAAGAACTTAATTTGAGGAAACTAAATGGATGTGACTTTGATGGACTGCCAAAGGTTGGCTGGACAGTGTACGTGTGTGTGTGTGTGTGTGTGTGTGTGTGTGTGTGTGTGTGTGTGTGTGTGTGTGTGGAGATCTGAGAAGGTCAGACCGTATGAGAAACCTTTCTATGTGTGTCTGCTCATGAGAGGGGCGAGCAGCGAGACACTGTCATTTTCCCACTCGGCTCTGGACACTCTCACACACTCTCACACACTCTCACACACTCTCACACACTCACTGAATCTCTGCACTTGTGAAGCTGAGGTTTTTCACCTGACTTTGGTTGGACTGACTGAGACAGACTGTGAACCATGAGCGGTGAGTAGCCAGTGAAGAGCTGAAGTTTACAAAGTGAATTACTGTCAGTTATTACTCTATATCAGCAATGTGTTACTAGGAGTAGAATATAATGATAATAAATCAGGGAAACTGTTATTAATGACTATATTTTCATATTTATTTATTTTTAGGTTGTTTACATTTGTGACAACATACAAGTAATACATTTTTGATTTTGAAAGAACTATTGTATGTGTATTGTATTAATTAAAAAAAAGAAGCTTCTTGCAGAACATAAATGTGCACAGGTTGATCTGAGCAACTTCTTGCGCTGTGTAAAATGTAAACAATTATAAACCAGTGTTAATAAGACACATGCAAGAGCTTGAGATGGGATCCTTGTGTCCCAGTGTGTTTTAACATGTTAGTCTGAAGTGTCTTTCTACTGAGGTGTGAACTCACAAGCTGCATGCCCTTCTACCAGCCAAAGCCAAAGGCACTGAGTTCAATTTGAATTTATTTTACTTGTGTTAAGAGCTCTAGTGGTTTTGATAAATAAATAATAATAATAATAAAAAAATAAAATGTTTGGCTATAAAAAATGATCTCAGGGTTAATGATTATCTCCATTATTATTAAAGACCCTAATGTCCTTGTGTTTGGCTTAATGTCTGACTGTTTGCTGCTCATGTAATGCTGGATGTTTGTGTTGTCAGACAGAGGAGTGGTAACTCTGGTTTGACCAGGACTGAGCAGTTTCAGCCAGAGTTGGCAGGTTGAGGTCGCTGCTTGGAAAAGGAAGTGGTGACAGCTGCTCAAATTAAATGTGATATTGACCAGTTTTGATTATTTTAATTATATTCCGTAATGAACTCTGCATCTCCTGAATTACTTCATGTGTCATGCATCTGGTTCTAACATGTGTAATTACTGATTCTACCCTATGTGTCAATTTGGAGGTTGGGTCAAAGGAAATGCACAACCTATGCAGCCTTGCATTAAAAAACAACATCTGAATGCATCAGACTTGGCAAAAGGATTATGTGTGGACACTGGTGTTTCACTGACTGGTCAGATGGTGCAAAGTAGATTGTTTGAAGTCAGCCTCTACAGATGGCATCCAAAATCAAAGCCATTGCTCATAAAATGGCACAAAACTGTGAGATTAACTTTGCCAAAGAACATGAAAAGAGGCCTGATGGATATTGGCAGAACATTCCTTGGTGAGATGAAACCAAAATAAGAATTGGTTTGGATCAGATGAGGTCCAGTATATTTGCTGTTGGCATTGCCAGGACAAGCAGACTCCACACTCCAATGTGACTGACATGGATGGAGAAAATCTTTGGAGTATTTAGCAACAAAACTCTGCAGCAACGGGCGGCTGATAAGAGTCATTTGTGAAGAACATGTCTCCACAGATTTGTATCAGACTTGTCTGATCCACACCCGGGTGGATTTAGTGTGTTAGTTGATTTCATAATAATTTAATTAGTAATTTCAGTTTTTCCAATTGATTTGACTCTTTTCTTCTTGGGCTGTGGCTATGAATAAATAACAGTGTATTAAATTAAAATGCTGAGGTGTTTTTAAGTATTAGGGGCAGTATAATTAAGGTTGGAACTGAATGAGAGAAGTATAAACCCTTTTACAACTTACCTAACTAAGAACATCCCAACCCAGTCACAGAAAAAATAAATATATAAATAAAATAAATCGTACTGGATCATAAGATCATACAGACGAGACATTGGTGATCTGGCATAATAAAGGAGTTATGACATATTCTATTCAACATAGGTTCTACGCTCAAAATGGTCCTCACAAAGATATCTGTACACACACACACACACGTGTATTCTTGTACTCCATCACAATTAAACACTTGATTCCAATCCTTATCCTAACCCTAATTTAAACCCAGTTCTGATACTAACTCTTAGAGCAAGTCTTGATCCTCAAACAGGCCTTTTAAAAAGTGAAAGTGCTCATGTTAGTGCCTCCATCCTTATAAGGGCTTTGCATTGACTTCCATTCAATGTGGCCTGACCAAAAACCATAATGGAGACAAGTCCCCATAATGTGGGCGAACATGCAGATGTAGGTCCCCACAGATAAACCTGGATCACACACACACATACTGTAGGCAGCAGCTGGTTGTCCTACACAACCCTAAATAATGGCTTTGAATATCCACGACCATCCCACAACCTGCTCAACAATAGCTTTTTTACACCATATGTAATAAATATAAGTGAAGCTCAGAACAATGGACAATGAAAATCAATAGTCAAGAATGATACAAACAGAATATATAAAGCCTCTGGAGATCACACGCTAAATGTTCACCCCCCGGGGAAAGTGTTGGAGCGCTGGGTGATTACACTGGATGTAAAGGAGAAGTGGGTGAAGAGGTTGTTCTTTAAGACCGGGCTTCAAGTGTGCTTGCAGAGGGTGATTCACAGGAAGCATTGTAACCTAGATAGATAAGGACCAACCGCCACGTGCTGCACACAGACTGCTTCTTGTTTTCAGCAGAGGGAAAAACGGTAAGACCACAGAAACTCGATATTTTGAAGTTTTACAGTGTTGATACAGCTCTTATCTATTTGAACATATAAAAAGAGATCACAGTTAAGATTTAGAGACACAGAGCTGAGATTTAATTACTTGCTATGGTGGCAAAAAATGTATAGTACAAAAAAGTAGTTGGGGAACAAGAACTTCACATAGTCAAGGTCATGAAGTGGAATTAAAGTCAGAAGACCAACAACTGGTCGAATCTCTCTATTCTTTTTGTTTTATATGCATTGTTTGCACTGTCAGAGCCAGTGTTGGATGTATCTTAAAAAAGATGAGATCATTATAAACTGATTTTACTATTGGGTAAGAATCACGTGACTGACTTTCCCTTCATTTCTGCCTCACTGTCCAAAAATGTATTCTGTAACTGAATATTAAATATTAGTTCATGTGATTTTGGATTGTTGTAGAACTGCAATTTATTATTTTCACCACTGACAAATCTGTTGATATTTTTATCTTTTAGTCTGTAACTTATCAGAAAATATGGGGATACAGAGCCAAAAGTGATGTCATTAAATTATTAATGGATCAAAAAAAAAAAAAAAACTGATAAAAGAGGCAAATCCTCACATTTGAGGAGCTGGAACCACTGAATCTTAAAATTTTTATGATTCATTTAAATTGTTGAATTGATTTATGTTTTATCCATCTACTCACATTTACAGCACTAGATTTGGTTTATTCACATAAGAAAGGGGGTATATATTAAAAATAAATTATTTTAGAAATATATTAAATACTGTCCTGAGTTATACAGTTTACGTCTTCAGTTTTATGTTACCTGTCATTTTTGTCAGAGTTTCTTAAATCTTTCAAACCGTGATCTGTTTGATTTGATTTGACCTCCCACACTTTTACGTCCTCTCTTACAAATTGATGCTTTCCACTCTGTGTGAATATTCTCATTTTCCATGTAAGTGGATCCTCCATATGCTTTAAAATTGTCATCCAGTCAATAAGATAATCGTAATTGTAACATGTGATAAATTACTTCTCTCCCTGCTTAGTTTCCCACGAGACCTGCCTGTTGGACCAGGTGCTGGAGCTGATTATGAACGAGAAGCCCCCCGCAAGTACGAGTCTTTTCCTAAACGAGGACGCGGACAAACCCCCCTTGCCGGAGAGAGGAGACCTGAGGAGGCGTTTGCGCAGGGCAATGGAGAGGAGAGCCAGCACCATGAAGGAGAGGATGAGCTCCATCAGCAGGGGCAGCGTCAAAGCTTTCCTCAAGAGGAACCTGTTCGTCCTGTTCACTGTCGCGGCTGTGGCTCTGGGTGAGTGTAGAGTCCAGCACTGTTTTCTCTGCAGACCACTGACTTTATCTGACTTTTTTGTGTTCATTTGTGCCTTTTGTGTGCGCACATGCAAATCTGTTCAGGTGTAATCCTGGGCTTTGCTCTACGCCCCCACAAGCTGTCCCTGAGGGAGATCAAGTACTTTGCCTTTCCTGGGGAGCTCCTCATGAGAATGCTGCAGATGCTGGTGCTGCCTCTCATCGTCTCCAGTCTGGTCACAGGTTGGCTTTGAACAAGCACAGAAGAACAGACACACTTAACACTCACTAAGTGTAAATTACAGGGGTTTACTGGTTCACTTTCCACCAGTTTCACTCGTCTGTATGTGCACAAAATAACACAAAAACGCAATGGGGGATTTTCACCTTACTGGGTGGTAATATTACTTACCAGGTGAGGACAGTAAAACCTTTGTAGATATTTTAAATGATCAGCAATATGGGAGGGATTTATACCTCCGTGCTGCTAGTGGTTAGTCTGATGATGCCAGATAGAGTGAGTGTGTGTCTGAGAGAGCTACACACACCTCTACTATGAAGCAGGGGCAGAAAACAGGTTAGAGATCTGATGTTCTGTGTAAAAAAAAAAATATATATATATTATCATGAAACTATGGTTGAGCAAATGCAATATACTGTATATATAGTAGTCTATAAACAACACACATGGGTTTCATGAAGAACTCTTAATATTTAAGGGACAGTTTCATTTTAAATTAAATAAAAGTTGAAAACAAAATCTAAACTTGCATCAGACTGCATTCTAAAGTGACTGTCCTCTGTTCAGGTATTTCCTCCTTGGACAGCAAGGCGTCAGGTAAAATGGGTGTTCGCGCAGTGGTCTACTACATGGTGACCACCCTGATCGCTGTGTTCATTGGCATCGTCATTGTGATGATCATCCGGCCGGGCAAAGGCAGCAGAGACAGTCCTGTGCCAAAAAGCGGAAACATTGAACCTATTCAGGCTGCTGATGCTTTTCTGGATCTCATCAGGTAATAACAGTATGGAAACTTCACTGATTTGTGAAATTGCACAGGAGTTGCTACTTTATCAAGCTGTTTTGAAAGTTTCCACATGGAATCAAGATTGTAGTAATAGTCTGTTATTTTTAGAAATGCAGAGACTTACATGAAAATATCGATACAACTCTCATATCCACACTAAGCATGAAGCTACTGTCAATAGCCAGTTAGTTTAGGTTTGCAACACCACAAATCAAACATAGTACTTTTTTTCATTCAGAAAAGGAAATATAATAGAAATATTGGATATTGTCAGTGTGGGAATGCAGAATCATTAATGAATGATTGCCCTGTAAAATTATTAAATGGTTATTGATTATCTGTTTATTTAATCTTGTTTTATTTTTTATTTCAGAAACATGTTTCCCCCCAATCTGGTAGAAGCTTGTTTCAAGCAGGTGAGGCCATCCATCTTTTTTCTATTTTCATTTTTTGAATTACAAAAGCCCTCAGATTTAAAGTTACAACACAACTTTCATAATAGATTTCCCAAACTAGTTTAAATAACAGGGAAAGAATCAAAGAGAGAAAACATGTCAAACTCAGTAAAGCACATAACTCCACCATAACCCTTAAATTCAGTCAAGCTGCACCAGATTGTTCACACTCATAGAGATCAGTGCCTTAAAGATAACTGATTTCTTTCATCTAGATTCATATATTTTCCCCCGGGAAATTGGTGAAATATAAATGTTAAAGAAAGGGGAGAAAAATCCTGCATCTGCCCCCTGACCTGAATCCATATCAAAATATAGTCTTGTTTAACTTTCAGACACTTTTATTCCCAAACAGAATGGATGCATTATTTTAGTTGAATGTCACCGACTCTCTTACAGTATAAAACTGTTTACAAGAAGACGGTTCATACACGGAACGTGACGGTGACCCTGAACCTCACCGACTCCCTCAACGTGACAGAGTCTAACCTGAGCATGAACCTCAGCAGGGTGCTGCACACCATACAGGTGGGTGGCAGACGAGTCCTCTGGAGATTACACGATTACTGAAAAGGAGTAAAAATGCATATGATGAACTGTATTTCCACTCTCACCAAAGTATAATCTGTAATCGTTTCAGTCTTTCTCTTCTCTACGACAGGAGACAGTGGAGGAGACGATCCCTGTGTCCAGCTCCTCTGGTGGAGTGAACGCTCTGGGTCTGGTGGTCTTCTCCATGTGCTTCGGTCTGGTCATTGGCAACATGAAGCAGCAGGGCCAGGCTCTTAGGGATTTCTTTGACTGCCTGAATGAAGCCATCATGAGACTGGTGGCCATCATCATCTGGTAAGTAAAGACTCAAGACTCAACAACTACAACCTTTTTCTTCATAGGTCACTCATCTTGGTTTCTTTTGACTTTTAAAATTTTAGATGCCTCGCACATTGTATCCATCTTCTTCCAAACTCATTCATCACCTCTGAATCACTCTACCAGGTACGCTCCAGTGGGCATCCTGTTCCTGATTGCAGGGAAAATTGTGGAGATGAAGGATCTGGCAGAGGTGGGTAGTCAGCTGGGGATGTACACCGTGTCGGTCATTGTGGGTCTCCTCATCCATGGCCTCTTTGTGCTGCCATTGCTTTACTTCATGGTGACCAGGAGGAATCCCTACAGCTTCATCGGTGGTCTGCTGCAGGCCCTCATCACGGCCCTGGGAACATCATCCAGGTGAGTCTGGACGTCAGGTATGACCAAGCATCTAAGATGGTGATAAAAAGAATGAATGGATGAATCTAAACAAATGAACAACTTTGTGCTATTTGCTGTATTGTGGGGTATTTTCATAGAAGAATATTGGTCCATTTAACTAAAAATAAAATAAATATTAAATCAAATGTAAAATATAATACAAACTCATCGATATAAAAATAACATTAAATATATTAAATAAACATTTGCCATTTTGTGTGAAACTGGTGACAATGCTTCCTCTCTCTCCCTACCTGCTCCAGCTCTGCTACCCTGCCCATCACCTTCCGCTGTCTGGAGGAGAACAACCATGTGGATAAAAGGGTGACACGCTTCATACTCCCTGTGGGCGCCACCATCAACATGGACGGCACCGCCCTCTACGAGGCTGTGGCAGCCATCTTTATCGCTCAAGTTAATGACATGGACCTAAACTTTGGCCAGATTCTCACCATCAGGTAACACTGTTTGTTTTTCTTTTGGGGGAATGAAGTAAAAGAAATCAAGGGTTCCATGTTGAGAAACTATGTGTCAAACAAAACTGATTTCATGAGTGTTCAACAGAGTTTTACATGCCTAGTCATTTTGGTTCATTTTTAAAGCACAGTATCTCTATATTATTGTATCATCACACTTTGTGTCCAGCAGTGTTCTTTGACCTACTTCTCTCTGCTGCATCTTTATTATAACGTCACTCCAGAGAGCATGTGATCATTATTTACTCAGTGACTCACCTGCTCAGATGTTTTTATGTGTTAATGAAAGGGTGATACATCAAATACCATGTAAGCAAATTATACTAAAATATGTATTGGTTTATTATTTTTGATATAATGTGTAAAATGTCCTTCCTTCTAAAGAACATACTTTATATTGTAATTGTGTTATCAGTGTGACTTTTGGTAGATTTACATCATTTTATAATTTCTGTTGTGCCTTTATTATACTACTACTCCCACCAGCAGTGCACATGTGCTGTTTGTTTATTTCGCTTTATTAAATGTCTTCACTCTCCTCTCATCCCTCCCACCGCCCACTCAGTATCACGGCAACTGCTGCCAGCATCGGAGCAGCAGGCATCCCTCAGGCTGGCCTGGTTACCATGGTGATCGTATTGACATCGGTGGGACTGCCCACAGAGGACATAACACTGATCATCGCTGTGGATTGGTTCTTGTGAGTTACCACTAAATGTCAGCTTGATGGGGATTGGTCTGTGTACTGTTCTGTGGCTCTGCCAGTCTAAATGTCATAGGAAAGCTTCAGAGAGCCCAGAGGTCCCACCACTACAAAGGTTACTGATGCATAATGCAGGGTGACGGATTAGAAAGTGTGTTTAGAGGCACAGTGTGAGTGTTTTCATTGCAAATATACAATATTGTTTCTTTATGTCTCAACTTTCCATCTCTTCTTGTCTGGCTCGATCTCTCTCTCTCATCACCCCAGGGACCGCCTGCGTACCACCACCAACGTGCTGGGCGACTCGCTCGGGGCCGGCATCGTGGAGCACCTCTCCCGCGGAGAGCTACAAAATCAGGACGATGAGGTGCGCAACTCTGTCATCGAGGAGAATGAGAAGCCCTACCAGCTTATCTGCCAGGAAAACGATACCATCAAGCACCACAACAGTGAGACCACTATGTGAAAAAAATAAAACCACACTCAAAGGGGCTTCACGTACCAAAAGCAAAGAAAGTAGGCTTGCAGTGGTGCAGGAGAAAAAAATCATTCTGGGTCGACTCACCCAGTGCTCGAGGTTCCCGGAGTGTCCCAAACTCGTAACTTACCCTCAAATACAAAATGCTGTCTGGGAAACCAGGTGATACACTGCCTGACCTGTGGCTGCTTGGTGACAGGAAATAAACACGCACGCTGTTTAGGAATGGTTTTATAACCACCGCTGTCAAACTGATTCAGTGCCAGTGATGTGACACTAAATCAGATTGAAAACTCAGTATGACATTTAGAAAAGCTCAATGTGTCAAATAAAGCTGAAAATCATTGAAAAATATCTTCAGGTTCATCAAGTTTTCAAATATTTGTTTGATTTATGACGTCCATCAAATTCTTACCAGCATCCTTGGGAGAATACACAGTATTAATAAAGACAAACTCCATTTATTCAGTTTCCAATTCACTCAACTAGCTCTTTTGAATGGATTAACATTTCTTTGCAAATATGTTTCTTTTGTAACACATCATACATCATAACTACCTCTAACAGGACTTTCAGACAGTGCGCTACACTGAAATCTTCAATGGAGCATATCAACAGGATATAAATACATTAGTTGCTCAGCTGTTTGAGAAGCCATGTTTAACTTTGATATATTTTCTTCTTTTCTTTAAGTGTGCTTGCGCAAAACACTGGACCACAATGGGAGTTAGAATTTCTGCTACTTATTAATTTAAGGTTGATATATTGCATGTGACTTGTTGAATGTTTTAAACTCGCTGCTTTCTTATAAATGGATAGCATATATATTTGCAAGTATTTTGGTGATATTGCTTTAAATGGGCATAAGACTGTACTCCTACACTGATTGTAGTAACACCTGCAGTAATACTTGTTCTGAAACAATTTCTTCTCTTTATTGTTTATACATAAATTCGGCATTCAGAGAAGGAAATATTAATCAAGATACATTTTTCTTTTTCCACAATTAAGAGTTGTTGTTTTTCAAATGTTGATGTGCTTCATACTTTGGATTTTAGTTGACCATTATTTCTCTGTTTTCTACATTACACCAAAAACCAATTCAGTTTTGGTATATTTAGACTGGAATAATATATTGCAGACTAATCACAGATTTATATTTATTGCTTTGTGAAAACGTACTGTGAATAAAGTTGGTTAACGCTTTGAGGAATTGAATGTACAGTTGCTTTATGCTTTTGGGTGTTTTAGAGGAAAGTGTAGTGCATAATTATGAAAGTGAAACGGTATATACAGTAGAGTTCAGTTGAAAGTTCTTATGACTTTGTGCCACTTTTGTGCTTATTAAGAGGTTTCTCTTTAGTTTTGATGCTTTGACAGCTTATGAAAAATGTGACAAATAAATGGCTCAGGAATTGAACTGTGATTTTCATTATTGTGTTTGTGGCTACCCCTGGTGGAGGATGTTCTCCTGACTAGAAACTGTCATCTTCAGACAAACATGGTGTATGGAATTAGCTTCTGTTACACGTGTTCTGTGTTACAACAATTTTATATGATTAGTTGTTCACTAAAAATGTTCAGTAATTCACATAAAATGTGTTTCTGTTGTTATTGTATTCCCTGGCAGTCTGTTGTTTCAAAACTGACCCAGAAAAATTAACTTTATATTCTCTTCATTCACACATATGTGTTTATTTAAGCAAACAAGATTTAGAGCCTTGTTTTAAAACTACAACATTTTACATGTTTGGCCTCATAGATTCTAACAGTCCTGAGATGTGCTATAGATGCTCAGTGAAATGTGCTAGGGCGCAGCAGCCAGTACTTTTAGCTAAATGCTAACACCATCATGCTAAACTGCTCAGAGCAGAACTGGAGGAATTTAAAAAAAACACCTGATACTGACAATTTAATAAAAATCTGTACAATTCATAATGCACCAAATATTTCTTGAGATTTTCCACCTGAACCAAAGTGCAGCATGGCTAAATAAAATATTGTGTAATACAAAATGCAGACACACACAAGATACCCAGAAAAAGACAGTGAGACATTTTGAGTCATTATTTCAGATTAATTTATAAAATTGCTGACTTGAGATACTGTGTTTAAACATACAGTGCATTCTTCTACAATACAATACTTGTGTGTTTCACACACAGTTGAGCCCTCTAAGTTTTAACAGCCTTGCCATGTAGTGAAGTGATTCATGAATACTTTGGCATAGTTTAGTGACGGACTATCGGTGAAAAAGACAAATGTAAACTGCAGATAGATATTGAAATAGCTGGTCGATGTCTGAGGGCAAAATTTTAAAAGACTGACATGGGTTAAATACTGAGTTTACAAACAGTCAATATACGAAGTGTGACAGAGAGTTGAGCTGTCTAACAGTCAGATACAGACGATCGAAGCCTGAACGAGGATTTTTTAAAGACAACTAAGACCTGGATTGTACAAAATGAGGTGCAAATCAATATCAGTTCCCCAATATCCTGCACACACACTGTGTCATTACACATTTATGAAGGTATACAAGTCACAAATACACATAGTGTCTTGCTGATATACAATATTAATTTCACTGTTCATGTATCATTTGTTTAATTACAACTTGTTCACTGGTTGCACATCAGTCATGAGTGGTTATGTTGTTGTAGAGGGAGACACTTCCACGCAGACTGCAGCTAATAACAGTATGAGCCATTAAGAAATAATAATAATAATAAATTCAACTTATCTCACAAGTAAATACTCCTTTGTTGAGACTGTTCCAGCCACGTGTTTGGGAATATTTCAAACACAGTTCATATTTAAATATCTAAAGCCTTTTAAATATGTATTGCTGCCCAGGTCTGGTCCCAGGGAAACAGATAGTGTAGACAGAGAGAGAGAGAGAGAGAGAGAGAGAGAGAGCTTCGCTGTGTTAGGACGACGAGCTGCTGAAAGTTTACTTGGCCTGTAGAAAAGGGAGAGGAATTCAAAAATAAAGGATGAGACATATGAAAGAGCCACTGTAAGATACTGTACATATTTGATGCAGTTCACCAAACATAGGTTTAAAGAGAACCTTACTTGTGACTGTGACTTTTCCTCCACCTCATCACTCCACATTGAGAACCGCCCAATTATCTTTCTTGTCCTGGAGGAGGAACTCTATTAATGACTGAGGTAACATGGAAATAGCATGAAAATCTCTCTATTCTCATTCAGAATATTCAGTGCAGAGACAGTAAATCAAAGTATTTACCATTGTTGAATAAATTACACTGTGAACCATGTGTTTTGCTGAGTTGCTGGAGGGTGTAACAGCAATGTGTCTGTGATGTACATTATGGCTGACCTCTGACATGACAGGCAGGTTGTCATGAGGAAGGAGCCACATGGTTCGGTGGGCCTTGGTTCTCTGTCTCTGCAGGAGTTTTCTCAGCATCCTCTTCACTTTCCGGTCTCTGGGGTCAGCACATTTCACCGCCTTCTTCGTGTAAAGACTGTTAAAAAAAAAACATACAGGGTGACAACAACGTTCTGCTGAACTCTGAACATCCAGAAACTGAAACTGTGCCAAAGTACAAGAACAAAGGTAGAAATGATGATTCAGCACTAATGTGAAGGACAACAAAGATGTCCATGAGGTGCAGCAAAGCCTCAGGAATCACAAAGAAAAGATGTTATAATACGACTGGAACGAGTCAAATATGTTTTCTCTCAAATAGAAAAAAGTCAAACTATGATCAAAAGTTGAGGACAGAAGGTAAGTAACCACTGGAATAGAGAGAATCAAAAGAAACTCTTGTATCTATAAGAATGTCATGTTTTTGTTAGCTTGACCACATGAAAAAGCAAGCTCTTCATTCCCCGGCTCCATCTGATTTCTCCCACTTGCTGGAAACAATAGGTATCACAATGCAACATGGTTTATTTAACTAAACCCTGCTGTTCTGACTGACTGGCTGCGGCAGGGCTCAGCTGGCTCACAAGGTATTTTCAGTTGGCTTGTTATTCCCACATATTTCCTTTCTTACTTCCCTGGCAATTACAGCTCAGAGCCCTGCCATAACAACATGACCTGGAAAGATGACAATGCCTCTCAGCCCGGCTCTGCCCTCCTCTATAACGAGAGGCATATTTTCCATGCCTGCAGATCGCTCTGTGCTTTTTAGCTCCAGGAGTGGATAGTTGGAATACTTGCATGATGGCTTGTATACTGCAGTCGGGCCCCTCTGTCTGCACCTCAAACCGCAACACATCTTTGGTACGCACCTTGCCCTGGGAGTACAACATGCAGCACTGGACATCTCTCTGCATCTGCACGCCTTTACCTGGGAAACAAAAGAGACAAACACATAGAAACAGAGTGAGACAGAAAATGAGGAACATTTTTAATTAAGTTCCCTCAGTTAATTTGGCTGTTTCACACCTTTAGTTTTCGCAAACAAGGTGATATCAAAGTCAAAATCTAATTCTCAGTACAGATCATGACAGCCACAAAAGTTTCAAACACTACACATTATTGTACATTATCGGTTATTCCATTCCAATCAGATAGAGAAACATTTTAAAGCATGAACTTTCAGCTCTGTTTAGTCAGTATTCTGATGTTGTAAAAGACTGAAACAGTGTATTGGCAGCTTCCGCAGACAGAAAAATGTTATCTGTCCTGCAGAATGTGCACATGCCCTCTGGTTACATATACACTCTCACATATGGACACACATGTACACACACAAGAATGCCAGAGGAATTACAATGGCATCCCATTGTGCAGCAAAACACAAGAGCATGCCAGTGAAACAAGAGGGAGAAAGTGAGAGAAAGAGAGGAGGAATGTGTGTCTGCGTGGAGGGTGTGTCATGGTGCCTTTTTATCCACAGCAATTGTGTAAACAAATTAAAGTGTGATGTGAAGCAGCAGGAGCAAACAGAGCAGTAAAATAGGACAGTGTTGCTTTGTTATGCCACAGATGATCTAGAATCCATCTTCAGACTCATCGCTGCACTTCCACTTCCATCTCAAAAAACACATGCGGTGACACCTTCACACAGACTGAGCCCTGACACAGTTGCTTTCTTTCTGCGTGTGTGTGTGTGATTTCAGATGCTCGTCCTCCTGCGCTCTGCCCCTCTGTTTACATCCATGCCTCCCTCCCCGCTGCTCCTGCTGCTGCTATCCCTCTTTCCTTCTTCTCTCCTCTTTCTATCTTCGCCATCGCTCTCTTGCTACACTGTCCACCTGCAGGGTTCATACAAGCCATGCAACACACACACGCACACACACAAAGTAAGTATGGCTGTGTCCTACCTTCCACAGATGCCAGGAGGATAACAGTCAGAGAGATAACAGTCAACATCTGCAGCATGACCATGATGAGGCTGGCAGAGAGGAGGAGAGGAGAGGAGGATAATCTACTCTGTCACCTCTCCCTCTATGGCTGCCTCTCTTATATTACTCCCTCCCTCTCTTTATACCTCCCTGCCCATCTCTCACTCACTCACTTCCACCACCTCTCTTTTTCTGTCTTACCGTCTTTCCCTCCCACCCTCTGTTTTTCCATTTTCAGTCTTTCTCACGCTCAACAAAACTCCCTCCCTCATCCTCCTTTTCTCTCACACTCGTCTCACCTCTCACTCATCTCTCCCTTTTTGTCTCCTCACATAAGATGCCAAGGCTCATTTGTCTCATTTGTGGCTTTAAATTCCTCTTTCATCTCATCTCTTCTCTTGTTCTCAGTGCATTTCCTCTGCCAGGACAGGAACGGATTTAATTAGTTAAATGTTAAAATAATTGTGTTTCTTGATCAGTCCTAGTTTGGGCATTTTAATGGTACAAAAATAATACATTTCCAAAGTGCCAAACACACCTAGAAATTATGATGACCTGCATTCATTAGCGGAACCCCCAATGACAACAAATGACTCACGTTGAAAAATGGCTGTTGTCCCCTCAGCCTCTTTTATCCCCCAGTGTTGAGAATTGAGATTTGTCATGTGAAATATCCTCTTTATCTGCTAATTTTCAAAGTGGCATTCCACAAGGTTCTATCTTTGGCATCTTGCTACTTTAAGTTTTTATGCTGTCTGCTCCCACAAGTTATTGACAAAATGTTTCTGTCATAGGCCAATGATATGTATGTGTTGTGTGTTCTACTCACACTGTAACTTGTTTGTCGGCTTCTGTCCCACATCTCAGTTGTTGTAAATGTTACAAATTTGTCTTCAAACAAATAAAGACAAGTCTTACAAAGTTTAACTTGGCCCCTCTAACAAGGCCTCTAATTTTCAGAATAAATTCGGAAGTCTTGCAGCCAATATGAAAATGTTTTCTTGCTTTTATTTCTTTTTTTATTGTTTAGCTCATGCCAAGGCATTGCTGTCACCAAATAAATGTAATGAATTTGGTCAATAAAGTGGTTCAGATGTTTGAAAAATATGCCTTTAATACGTCTTTGCGGGCTCTCCCTGTTGGCCCATAAATCATAATAAATTGTTACCTTCTTTCCATAACAGAATACCACAAGAGTAAGCTGGAGGCTTCATCTGAGAGTCAAGCATCTATATCCATTACAGAGAGGCTTCAACAGAAAACAGCATCAGGGCCTGATTAAAACGAGGGAAACCAGAGAGACTGATGTGGGCCTGCATCTGGTTCTGGAACATATTCCTTTGAAGCAACCAAAAAACGACAAACACAGATGCAGAAATAAGACGATGCCAACAACAAACTGTGTGTACAACAGTTGATCAGAGGACCGGTTTGATTTGACAGATACATATTTGTGTACTGTTCTTTGGCAATTGATAATAATAATTGAGTCTTAATTCTTATTAATAAAACATTACATGATAGTGTTGCTGTCGACTCTGTCAGGTCTGATACACATTACATTTACAAGAGAGTTATCACAGTCAATCCATTCACACTTACTGTGGACAGGAAACACTTCAATGTCTTTGATTGACTTTTCTTTTGCTTGACAAAAACCTTTATTCTTCTCACCTAAATCCCCCAAACCCTAATAAAACGAGGCCTCTTTAAAGAACAAATCCATTTTTTTATAGTGCTGTGAGCGTTTTTATGCATTTTTGGAGGGGTACCGTAGATAGTTGACAGGAAATTATCAATTAACAAATATCCCTGGGCCTGAGATGAACCAGGAACACTGCAGTTCATGGGTGGCCCCAAGTATTCTTTGATATTATCTCAATAAACAGATTACCAGTTTGTATAAAGTTGTTTTTTTGTTTGACTAAACTCAGGCTGTGGTTGGACAGCAGAGAAACTTGTATCATCCCCCAATTTATTCTTTCTGGACGGACACCTTCATTTGACATTTGTAGTTTATGGTTTAGATAACTGAAAAAGTCTCTGTTATCAAATTCCATTATAGATATGCTGTGAAACCACTGACAAGGAGGCATGTTTTATGTTTGGCCAGTTATCTGTTTGGAGAACCAAGACATCTACAAACCAAAAAGGAATGTAGCATTCCTTGATGTTGTTTTTATATAATTTACAAAACCATCTGACTAAAATACTTGGGTGGCCCCATTTACTACAGAATACAGAAATAATGAGGGAGAAAATGCTATAAAAGTGTTCACAAAGTTATATAACAATACATAAATTACAACAATACATCGCATTTCATTTGCCTAAATGTTTAGAACACACTGTACTATTGAAAAAAACAAAGGCAGACACATTTCAAACAGGGAAATATTGCTTTAGACAGTAATGTGATGCATGTAATAGACAGATTTTGTGGGATGAGATCGAAATGGCCCTGCCTGAGTTCCTGTCATCAACAGTATTCTTGAATAGATCCAGACAACAAGGCAACAACATGTCACACATATCAGAACCGTGGAGGGGAAATATGTAGCCTGTGCACTGAGAGGTGAGGTTGGGGTAGAAATGTGTATATACATGTGTGTGTATGTGTTAGGGGTGGGGTTAACTGTTGAAGAATTTGACCCAAGAAATCAGGTTGGAATCTCAGCTGCAAAAACATACCTTCCACATGACTACAGGTCTGCTTGTGAGCCAGATGCCTTTTCTGCAGCGATTAAAATATCTTCTGTCAAGGTGTGCGGACTCGAGAACATGTGGGAAACCACAAAGTAGAAGCAGCAGCAGGGTATAGAGGAGCTGACAGGGGAACGTCTTCGTCTTTAATGGGGGCCTGAGATGTACAGTCTGTAAGGATGGTATGGCCTCCTGGAGATTGTGGGGGGGGGGTTGGTCATGCATGAAGCAACCTGAGAGATTTAACCATATCTGAGAGGGATTTCCAAGAGATCATTTGCAAGGAGAAAATACTTTGTGTAACAAAAGTGTATGATACAGAAAACAAGCTGCATGCAATACGGAAGAGACTTCAGTTTGATAGTAAAGTAAAGTAAGTGATGGTATATATCAAAAGTATTTTGCTGTTTAGACCCCTAAATGATGTCATCAGGATAAGAGAGGTGGGAAGCACACCGTAGAATAGGAATCCCCCCGGGGTCTTAACGCTAGTGGTGGTCGAGAATCCTGAATTGGTGATGAATGACTGGACTCGACCAGGGCTTCGGATGAAGACTGGAAGAGAATGGGATGAAAGCGGGTTAACTGGATCACTGAAATGACGACACCTGCATGATTGGCTGCATGAGATTGTGGCAGAATCTGATTGGCCACTGTAAACACCCACAATCACAGAGAGAACTGTGAGAAATGTGATTGAATATGAGAAAGTTTTCCTGACTGAATTTACATCCCAATTACATGAATAGTTCCAGTTCATTTGCAGTTTAAGTATGGATTAAACAGACCAGATATACTCCATGTTAGAGGTGTCATTATTGTAACTATATCAGAGTAGAACTTTATCAACACCATCACACAAGTTCACCTTCACTGTGGATTTAGGTTTGGTTGTGTGTGTGTCTGTTTGTGTGTCTGTTTGCCTTCATGTGGCTCTTAACAGCATTGACTTTACCTGATAAATGCAGGTTAGAAATTTTGTCTGACTTTTTCCCAGCACTGCAGAACTTGATCATGTCAAATGACCCTAAAGAGGATGAGATTTTTACACTCCACCCCTGCAGCTGCCGGCAGATCGGGCTTGAACACACCTTGTGATGTCATGTTTGCTGTGAGCCAATGGCTGTGTTTTGAGTGCTGATTGTAGACATGTGTGCCTCCACTCTGGAGTTTATTTATGTCACCTGCAGCAAACGCTGTGCTCCTTCAGTTCCTCTTGTGTTCCTCTGTGTGCAGGTATGTTATGCATGTGAGACTTCAGTAAATAGATGAACACTGAAAGGCCTCTCACCTCATCGAAGTTGTATGCCTGCACGATAAATTTAAGATTCACGTGACTATCTGTATAATGGTCTCTCATTTGATTGTGTGTTCCTCTGTCCCAGGGTCCAGGAGCCACAATCGCAGGACGGAGTAATGTTCCTTGAAGACTGAAGGTGTCGCCAGCCTTGTCCTCGATGATGATTTAGACTGCAATCGAATGCAACTATGACTGTGAGGAAGCAACCAACCTGTGGTACAGATGACCTTTGGCCTCCTCCATTGCAAGTAGGACAGTGACTTTCTGTCTTCCCCCGCCTTTTTCCCCAAATAGACATTAGAATATAATACTTTTTATATTGAAATTGTATGCTTTTCCATGATTTTAGTATTTATGAAATAGAGAGAGCCTTTTAACTTATCCCGTGGTGTTGTCTTTTGGACATTGCTCAGACTGGTTTGTCAAACAAAACCTTCAAAATCACTGCAGTGGATGTATTACATAATCACTCTGGTGACAAGGCTCCATGAATGAGAAGGACAACATAATGTTGGTCAGTCCACCACATTGGCCAAACAGAAGTCTTTAAGACACTTGGATATCCAGTTTAATCAGCCAGAGCATCTGTTAAGATCAAATTGTTTGGAAAAAAAAAATCACTTTTATTTTTTGCCACTGAATATGAATACAATCTGATTCCATGACAAAGCTTCTAAAAAAGGTATTTTTCAATTTAAATGCAAAACATTTTAGAGTCCAGAACAAATATGATTTGTTGGATAAGTTTTCAAACTACTTCACCAGCCCAAATATATCATGTGGTGCAACCAAATACTAAAATTGTCTTTGTGAGCATATCGGCTGACGTTACCATTTAACTTAGAGCACTGAGGTTTAGTACAGTCTCACAAAGCTGCTATGGTTGTACATTCTTAAGGCTCTATTTTAATGGCCTAAGTACATGGTCTAAAGCTCATGGCAAAAGTGCATGTAGTGTTTGTCCAAATCCACTTTTGCAAAATTAACAGCCGGAAAAAAGGTTGCTGCGCCAGGTGCAAAAAGGTTCAAAAGGGTTTTGCGTAGACTTGTGATTAAACGTGGGTGTTTTGTTTTGAACCAACCAGGGTGCCATCTCCCATTCCCTTTGAAAGCCAAGCACGCCTAAACGTTGGTATATTGTGATAATGAAGCCAGATCTACCAGGTATGAGGGAAAATGCTTCTCTGCAGAGAAAACTGTTTAATGTTGTGCAAAAGACCATCTGTTGTATTTTATCTAAAGGCAAATTAATCTAACATTAATCCATACCAGTTATGCCATTTTAATTTGTTTCATGAGTCTATTTGAAAAGTGTTAACAGCCGAGTAAGTATTTAAGCCTGATTTTGATGAAGAGAGCCACAGGATCAAAGTTTATTCTGTTAGTATGTCATTTTCCATCAATATGAATAAGGCCCATCAGTTTCATTCTTAATGTTCTGTTCTGGACAGGGGGAGGCTTTACACTTTTCACATGAGATTTCCTTAATGGAATGTCTTTATTGACTGTGGAAATAAAATGATGTCCAATCCTTGGACGTGCGATTATGTTTTATTAGAAAGGATCCAATCCGTGTTCCCTTGTGCCAGTCAGGAATTCCTCTGCAGGGAGTTGACTGGTGTTCCTCTGAAACCAAACATCTGTTCTTCTCACAGCTCTGTTTCATTACTGCCCGAAACACTAAACCCAGAAAATCAGCTTAAACACACTCAGGCATTTATTTAAAAAATCCCCACTGCAAAAACTTGAGGGGTCTTGACTGTGCCTAGAGTGTGAAACCGAACACGGTGGAAGTGTTTAACAAATTCTGCCAGGAAGAAAAACACACATCTCAGGTCAAGAGACATTCAGATACATTCCTAATGCAAACTTAAGGCTCAGTGTCGCCATGTTGAGCTTGATATTTAACTCACTTTTTCACCACTGGCTTGTTTTGTACCGAGTACATGTGCAAATTTGCTGCAGCGGCCAATTTGGGTTTTGAAAGAAATTATGATTATATAATTAATTTACTAACTTTTAGAATAAATGTAATATTCATAAAGTTGGGGAATTAAAGCCATTGTGCTATACCATGATGTCAAATACAGAAACCATCTAGGTTCACCTGTAACTGATTTATATTAGCCAAGTCAATGTTAGTTTAATGCAAACAAGTCTGTCAATTTATTCAATGAAACAGCATATGCAGTAAGTTTGTGGTCCATCAGTGTCAAGGATCCTTATCAAAAATAGCAGCCAATATACTAAAAGATTATTAAACTCTCAAATGGCTGCAAACTTCTTCGTGGGTCCACCTATAATCAATGCAGAGAATAATTTACCTGAAGCACACAAATTAAATGGGGTACAGACATTTGGAGGACAGAATGCTAATTCTCCTGAAGAATCTTTAGCCTTTTTTATACATACATGTCACTGTCTTTTGGTCCAAGTGACATACCAGGAGGTGAATTGGAATAAGTGTAACTTGGCCATACTCCTGCAGCCTAATATCTCCACTAAGACTACCACAATGAAAAAAATTATAGTTAGCCAAATATTTTATATAAGAATATAAGAAATTGCTGTGCATTTCAAAATGTGAAAATCCAATCTGCCAATATGACATACCATCGTTTCCAGTGCTAGGAGTAAAGTCTAAATACGAATTGACGGCTCAGTACCGTGGACAGTTCCTGCCTCCCTGGAGGTCCAAGGATCAGCACCATGGACAGAGCTCTTAATAAACTCACTGCAGAGGGTTAAAGCATCCGACACCTGGACTCCACCCACTCAGGTGTTTTCACCTCCTCTCAGGATTATGTGGGTGTGGACATCTGGGATGGTTTCCTTGTTGCACTACTGTAGTTTGAGTTTTAATGAAGCTCACCTGCAGTTTTTCACATTTGCAAGTTTTGAATGATCAGACACTAATTTCTTTCATCCAGTAATCACTGCTGCTAGTTTCCCAAGATAAACATCCTGACATTACTGTCAGCTACACAATCCCACACTGTAATCATCACTTGATGATAATAGGAACATGTGATATTCAGTAGAAGCTTCTACTCTGTTGATGGAGTCCTGCAAGGATCTTTTCTGAAGAACGTTGGGTCACTTCAAGGTTCAGTGTGTAGAATGTACTGATGTTAAGTGGTGAAGTTGCATGTTGCAGCTCAATACCCCTCACCTCAGCCTCCCCTTCCACACATGAGAGAACCTGTGCCTTTGGTTGTCATAAACACTCAAAAGGTGTTTGTCCAGTCTGGGCTTCTGACGCTCATGACATAATGGAAATATTTGTGTTGCAAATCTCATAATTTACCAGTAAATCAACCTGATAAAATGATCATGAGAGAGCTTTTCAGTCTGACAGAAAGTTAAGGTTTAAAACTTAAATTTATTCCATTGTGCACTAATATTCAAATATTTACAAATAATGTACACATCCCCACGGATGTATTCAAAGTATGAAAACTCTTAATAGCACATTATAGAAAAGCATTTACAAACATCAAATGTAACTTTTGGACAGAGAGTGACTTAGAAAAGTACCAGAAAGTTTTCCACAGTAAAATGTGTCCCTGTGATGGAGAGTTTCTTGGATGTTCTGATTGGTCTTCTGAAGCAGTCTTTAATCTAGAGTGCCTAGAGATAATAAAGAAGAGTTAGGACGTGTACTGGCACATACTGAGGTCAATAAATTCTATTATCCTTGTAAACATCATGAGTATGCTGAACTGTACTCCTATGGGATTTAAACTTAATGTAATTACAGAACTATATCAGATTTGAATGTTCTGTACTGAATGTAACTTGCAGTGTGAACATAGGCTGGTTTATTCTTCTGCATAGGATCGACATAAAGCCTTTGTTTCCATGCTGGTCTGTCTGTGTCGCTCTGTAAAAGCCAAACGCAAGGTCCAAGTGAGGTTTCTATGCTACTGTGTGTGTGTTCTTCCAACAAGCAGGTCTTTTGGGAGTTAGAGCTAATGAATGTTGAGCAATTATTGAAATAACTGTAAATTACACAGATTAGAGAGAGGACATCAAAGCAGATGAGGTGTAGGACCATAAATTGTGGCCAAAGGAGGGAGAGTTTCGGTTATTGCCTGGCCACTGAAAGACATGGACAGGCTACCATGTGTAACAGGTCTTGTGGTCTGTGTTACAACAACATGAAGTAATATTTCTAGTGAGGCTCACATCTGCCTAGGAGGAAGGCTACTGTATGGATTACACAGAAACGGGTTGATTCAATGCAGAATTATAAACTAAGATTCAGGCTTACCTTCAAGAAATGCAAATTCATCTATGGCCTCTATTGCGTTGTCTTTGGAGGGGAAAAAAAGTGAAGAGAAATTATTTGAATGAGACAAATGACAAGAGAAGATACAAGAGTTAAAACTGCTTTATAAGTTTCAGTCCCTTTGCAGCAGCTCTAATAAACATGAGATTTTGCAAACAATTGTATCAAAACAATCAAAGCCCCTGTACAATAACCAGGTAACAGGTTCAGTTTAAAGTCATTAATAATTGTGCAAAATCACTTCCATCACTTGAACAACATCAACATCATAAACCTATTTTCAAGCACAGTCATTTGAAGAATTTCTTTACAGTGCTTACCCAAGTCTTTTCTTTGCAAAGTTTTCCTCTTCCCTTGCTGGGCGTACACCAGGGCATCTTTGGCAATCATCTCAACAAACAGCTCCTAAAAGAAAGAAAAACGTTTTTATTATTATTATTCAAAACTAAAACAAAGTCAAAAAGCTGCAGACAGCGATCAACTTGTCACACTCCCTCTTTCACAAACACCTTGGGGCATCCATCACAGTTGGACTGGTTATGGGCGGCATCAGGAGAATCCCAGTTTTGTCAGTGGTCCAGTGGAGTGTGAAAAAAGCACATTTTAACCCATCATAACACAGCTAGTTATGCTCTGGACTGGGATACACTTTTCAGCAGGCTGTGTACTTGTCATTTGAGTGCATCTTTATTGAACAAAAAAAATGATCAACCCTCATCAGCCTGACTCATGTTGCTCTGTGTCAGTACTTTTTAATTTCTGCCTTATTACCTGTGTTCTGTTGATTTGCTGAAGAGAGAATTTGATGTACAGTTCAAGTTCATGTACAACTGTCCACAACACCTTTGTAGGTGGAGTCTCTATCAAGCACTTTTTGTGTGTAAATACTGGTATCTTGATATTTAAACAGGTATGATTTTGGTATAGTGACAGCGCTCATATTTTGTTTAGGTTATTAATTAAATTGAGATTTCTAAAAAGCTAAAAATCAGTCAGACTGGAGTCTGGGTGGATCCTATGGTTCTCCCACCAGCTGACTGGTGGGTGGTTACAGAGGTAAAGACCCACAGAAGTTATATCTTCCTGGGACCTGAGCTGGCTGGTTGGTGCTGGGGAGGCCTCCTGGATGGGAAGTGAGATGTCTTCGAAATATAAAATACAGGGTTGGTTTTATGTGAAGCACTTTGTGTTACTTTTTGTTTAGTATGAAAAGTGCCATATTGATAAAGTGAGTGATAGAACATGTTAAACATTAAGTTTTCTGTAAACTCTAACTTGATGTACAGTATGTAATACAACATTATTATTGATTCTAATGATATTTACTACTTTCAATAGTTTCTAACATTTCTTCAGATCTTCAGTGGCTGCAGTTGGAGTTTATACTTTACACTGATCATATATTATGAAGAAACGTCATCAGTCTTTAGATATATGTTGACAACCTTCCTCTAAATGTGAGCTAGTATCACATGGGCAGGATCCGTGTGCGCTGCTGCGGCTCTTACTGTGGCTTTAGCGATGATGAACACCGACTCCTGGCTGGCGAGGGACACGTCTGGGTCGGTCTTCATCAGCGCCTTGATGCGGGTCAGCGGGAGTTTGGACAGCCGGCTGTGGCTCACTGCGGCCGGGGGGCCTGTCTGCTGCTGAGCGCTCTCCTCCTCCGCGCCGCGGCTCTCCTCCTCGCTCCCGCACCGTTCATGGTCGAGCTCCGTGGGGGTGACAGGCGTCGCTACTGTTGCAGCCATTGTTAACACAAAAGTTGAATATATGAAAATACACACGGACAAGTGGCTCCAGTTAACCTGCTACATGTCGCACATGACAATAACATGCGCAGCGCCGCGTGTGTTTCTGTCCTATAGGCCTGCTAGCCACTTCAAGCTCCGCCTCTTCCTCTCCCGCCAACTAATCCTCGTCGGTAATTGGACAGATTAGAAATAAGGAATTCCCTATTGGCTAGAATTAGACGTCAATCTAAACAGGTTCTCTTCTTGGGGCATTTTTTCAGTCACCCAGATGGAAACAGACCCGCCTCTCTCTCGCTTCTGATTGGCTTACCCTGGTATTCTTCCCCACATCTAACCAATCATCACTCTTCATGCTAAAATCCAAACCAATCAGAGGCAGGGGATGGGCGGGTCTCCTTCACCGAGGGTGGGATAAAATAAAGCTGAGTGGATGTGTCACAAGCAATATTGATATTTAATTGTATTTTCAAAAATAAAAAGAAGAATATATATTAATTGTGTGTATATATATATATATATATATATATATATATATATATATATATATATATATATATATATAGTTCAGACATGTGCTCATTGACACGTGTAGCAGACGTAGAGCAACATTTTCATTCATTTGAGTTTGTGGTCAAGCAACTAATGGAAGTTGAATATAATCAATAGATCTGTTCTCTGTGAGGGAGATGCTAATGCTGGTGAAGCAGCAAAGACTTGAACTTGATGATAATGGAATGAAAATACTGCCCTACCTCTTAATTTCAGTTCCCCCATTTCCTCTAACAAGTTCAATTTTTTCTGCTGATTTTAAACAACTCCCCGAATTTGTTTTAAATAATATTCCTGTGAGTTGACTATTATTTTTGACAATAATTAAAGAAAAGGATCAAAATTAATCTTAAGACTGCAATCTTAATAAAGGTCAGTGGTGAAGTAAAAAAAAAAACAACATACATTAGTTTCAAATAAATGTGAAATATATGCAATTATAAGGTTTTTATCACGATGAGCTTGATCATCAGAATCAAACTAATAAGCCTTGTGTTTATGCAGCATTTCCATCATTTCAGAGGAGCTAATGAACCGACCACTAATACACTGCTAATAGGATTGTGAGGAGTGACTTAGGTCTGTGAAGCTCCTGAGTCACAGTCAGGTGTTACAGCCTGAGGGACAGACATGAAGGAACCGCAGCTCCCAGGTAACATTACACACTCTGCGCTTTTCCATATCATTTTAATGTGTTAAATCACATCATTTTTAGAGGGCATTATGAATTATACTTGATGGCTTTATCAATAGTTTTGAATCATTTAGTAATGGTTTATAGATTAGGTATACACATCAATAAAATAGGCTGGATTGCTAAATTCAGATAAATACTTGTGGCTGGTCTTTGTCCTTCAGCTTAACAACACATGCTTTGTATTTGTATCTCTTTAAATCATCTCTTACATTAATTATTGTTAAAACCTTCCATTAATGACTTATTGAAATGTATTAATGCTGCCTTGTGGCCTATTAAAAAGTTAGCATGAACCCTTCTCTCTCTATATATTCCAACATCTAACCTAAATGATTTATTAATCATTGATGAAGCCGCTACCTTATTATACATTATATCATTCCATACAAAAGCTCATTATCAGAAATATATTTTATAATATTTCTGAATATGCTGAAATGAAATGAAATGGAGAGGTTTTGAATGGCAGCTGAGAACATTTTATCCAGGGAGAGTTGTTTACAAGGTAATTACAGTACTACATTTACGACTTAATAGTAAATAGTGTTTTACTGATTTCAAGTGTTTTGAATCATCTGCCTGTCTGGATAAATTCAGTGTCAGTTGTCTGTGTTTGTGTAACAAGAAGTTTAACCCTAATTTGGAAGCTCAGTTAATTCATGTTATGCTGTCAAGGTAGCCTCTATCAGTATAAATAGCCGTCTGCATTCAGACATGACCCACTAATACTGTATCTAAAAGTAATCCTGTGCACTGAGCTGACCATCTTCTAAATTTAACTCACAATGACCAGGAGGAGACACAGTGTTACCCTTTACATACACAGTTTAATAGTTATGTTTAAGGATGATCACTGTTGATAATCATTACCTGCTTTATTTAAATGTTAAACACCTTCCTATCATGTGCTGAGAAGTTATATATAATCAGCTTAAAACACCCACACAGCAAGTCCTCATGAATTGACAGTTTAACATGTGACCCTATCATTTGGTTCTTTGGGTAATGTAACACCATAATTCAATATTTCACTCAAAAAGGAAAGAAACAGGATGTAAGGTTTGCTTTTTAAAAAAGCAGCTGCAAAACACTGTCCTGTTTGGGACTCAAGAACTGTGTCTCAAGAATAAGACTTGTGTTTCCTAGAACAGAAGGAAAACAGGAAAGATAAACACATCCTGCTTTTCTGCATCATTAAAACATGAAAGCATGCATGTGGAAATTAATTTAACAATTAAATACAAAAAGCAGAATGACCACTGCATCCTGACAACAGCTCATTCTTACATTGAGTAATGTCTGAAACAAATAATTTAACATTAGTAAATATCCATATATGTAAATAAACTTAAAATGTAAGTTACCAGTTATTGTTTGTCTCCATACATGATGATGTGCATCATCTTCACCACGTTACAAATGTAAGATGTGAGGCTGATGTAAGAGACCAGACGTTTTACCTCATTTAGGACAAAGTGAGTAATTACGGAGGTTAATCTCATTATCAATGTCCTGTACATGCAACACTCACACGATTTGTCTACACAAGATTTGTAAGAGTTCAGAAGTGCAACACTGATTACTGAGAAAAAACTTACAACACAACTGATTGTGCCAAAATAGGTGCCTATCTCCAAAGCATTTGTTTTAGCCTTTTTCTTTTGCACTGATGCCAAACTCTTTCTTGTTTCTTAAATTTGTTTTTAAGCCATCAAAGCACGGCTATGGCCAAAGCAGAAATCGAGCAAAATATCCAACGATGAGCCCCAGAAAGAGGAAAAGGTGATCAAACCACCGGCCCCCGCCACCAAATGTGCCTTACCACAACTGACCCAAGCCGAGAGACTGAGACAGTCGCCCTTCGAGAGGATCGTCTATGACATGGCCCACAATGAGAAGATTGTCAATGAACTAATGCTTGGTCGAAGGGTTGGCTTCTATGAGCTGCGAGGAGAGATTGGCCAGGGCAACTTCGCCACAGTCAGGCTGGGCATCCATGCCCTCACGAAAGGTCAGGAACTATGAGTTATTTGAGTTTCTGTTAATGCTTAAGTCTGGATAGGATCCATGTTTACAGGTTCATACTTTGAAGAGTATATCTTTGAGAACTTGGTAAAAAATAATAAAGTTAGAGGTTTGGTTATATGACATTGAATCCCCTGATCTTCCATGACCCCAGCAGTGAATTTCTTTTCTGTTATGAAAACTCGTCCCATGTAAGTGTCTGCACACAAGGAGGGTTATTGATCCATCTTTGTAAAACCTTCGAATAATACTCAGTAATCTTCCAAGTAAATTAGCTGCCAATGAAATGCTTTCTCATATGTTGCAGTCGTATCCACCTCCTTATAATCTTGTATGAATAAATCTCATAAACATTGTCCTTTATTTTCATCACTTCATCAGACCCTATGTAAACCACTTTCTCTGACATGTGTCTCTCCCTCCTCTTCTGTCTCAGAGAGAGTAGCCATCAAAGTCATGGACAAGCTGCGTCTGGAGAAGAAGAGTCAGTCTTTAACGGCCTCAGAAATCAGCTGCATGGAGAAGCTGTGCCATCCCAACATAGTGCGTCTTTACGAGGTGATCGAGAGCAGCAGGAAACTGTACCTGGTGATGGAGTATGGCAGCGGTGGAGATCTGTTCTCCCGGATCACCACCAGGGGGAAGCTGAACGACCTGGAAACCAAACTGGTCTTTGCACAAGTCGTCTCTGCTGTTAAACACATGGTGAGCGTCACTGTTAATTATCATCTGACCAACAGAATGAATTTGTTCTCACTCTGTCTCATTTACTTGACTTTTAAAGGTATTTATGATGCATATGAATCATGTGAAAAGTAGATAAAAGATCAAATTATGGCTCAATCTGTAAATGTTTGATCATAATAATTTGAGGCAGGATATATTCACTTACATACTTTTTAAAGTTTGAGACTTTATTGTCATAGAGCTAGTAGAGAGTTGAGGGGAGATGGAGGGAATGTGATGTGATGTTTCTCAGTCAGTCTTGAACAGGGGATGTTGTAATTTTGTGATAAGCATCTTAAAACGGTAGGAATGGTGGGCAGCATAACTGAGGATTTTGAACAATGAAAGAAATGTCAAAACATTTGACTCTTATCTGCTTTTGAACGCTTTCTGATTGTATGATTATAAAATCACTCACAAAGTCCAACATTTTACAATATTTTTGTATAGCCCATACTCACAGATCACAATTTGCCTCATAGGGCTAAGAATATGACAAGGTGTGACCTCCTCTGACCTTAACACTCGACCAGCGAGAGAAAACAAAACAGAGGGGGGAAAAAAATCACAGAAACCTCAGTCACTGTGAGGGATTCCTCTCCCAGGACGAACAGAAGTATGTTGTGTAAAACAGAGCAAATCAATGAAATAACACTAAACATTCATGAGAAAAGACAGTGTATAGCATAATTGGAGAAGAGTATCGGTGTTTAAAGCATTTATGCAAAAAGAAACTGTCTGACAGGGATGGGGGGGCAGAGCAGCGAGGACATTTGTATTAAACAAAACCATCTGAGATTCAGTTGTAATCAAGTGTTAATAATAGTGTTGTACAGCGGTAGAAGTACTACCTAATACACGAACAACAATATGAAAAAACATGAGAACTACATTGCACCCTGTAATTTTTGTAAAAGTGTTTTCCTAAATATACAAATTCTGCAGAAATGAATCATGTGAGTGACACTTAAATTAAATATTATGAAGAAATAATATAATGAGATTGATGTAATAATAATTTCACTCTTTGCTGCTGAGTCTTATTCATTTTAACTGAGGGGTTCCCAGCCTAGAGCCTCAAGCAACCATTTGACTGAAACCATTTGAGAGGTTTAGAGGGGAAATTACACTTGGGTTGAACTGATGACGAGTCCTCGACTTCTAAAATATGGCGCAGGGTCCAGAGCCAAGAGGATTGCAAACACTTGTTTCATAGCTCTGAAATTTATAAGCTTACTCTGTGTTTTTATATTAAGTTCTAATTGGAAAATATCCCCATCCCTTGCAGATGTATAAAGTCAACTATTGTCCAGTAAACAGATATTTACTGAAGTAGAAGATAAAGTAAAAACATTTCAAACCTGTTCAATCATGTCACATGATTTGAATACATTTACTTGCCTTTCACTCATCAATGACCATTTTCTTCCTGAAAGGTAAACATATCCTGTAAAAAAAACAGTTCCCCTGCTCACCTTTAAACTGTTTTTTGTGATATTTCAGCATGACAACAACATCGTCCATAGAGACCTTAAGGCAGAGAACATCTTCTACACGACCAGCTACTGCATCAAGGTCGGAGATTTCGGCTTCAGCACAGAGAGCTGCCCCAATGAGCTCCTCACCAATTTCTGTGGCTCTCCACCATACGCTGCTCCTGAACTGTTTAAGGAAAAAGGCTACATTGGATGCTACTCTGATACCTGGGCTTTAGGTATCCTCTTGTACTTCATCGTGACGGCCACAATGCCTTTTTATGGAGACAACCTGGGGAGGTTGAAGCGCTGCATCCTACAGGGGGCTTACAGCATCCCTTCCTATGTGCCCGACCCTTGCCAGCTAGTCATCAAGGGCATGCTGCGGCCTGTGCCTCCTGATCGTTCTACTCTCACACAGATTATAAACAGTGCTTGGCTGAGGGGGATCGAGTACCCTCACCCGTACGTCTCGTTGCCCTTGTCCCCGGCCAACTTTGCCCAGGCGGGACAGGCTCTGTGTGTGGAGGAGCAGGAGGTAAAGGGTTTGCTTTGTGATCTGGGTATTGTAACAGATCATTTGCAAAATAATCCCTGTTCGGACTGCAGGAGCCCATTGACAGGGACCTACCGGATCCTCCTCCATCGGGTCCAGAAGAGGAGGTCGGTGGAGGCTGTAGGTTATTCAGCGCTTCATCCTGATGAGTACGGAAGCCTGAAGAACTGGTCTGCAGCATCTGTGAAAAAACACACCCCCTCTGCTGTCTGTGTTTTACTATAATAGTAAATAGCAGGACTGCTTTAGCTGAGGCCACACAGGCCCTTTATCACATACAGATGTGCCCATTTGCATGTGTTCAAGTTGTATTGTGCAATATTGGACTGAAATAGTGCCGGACAGAGGTTGAGGCTAGTTGCAGGGTTCTTCTGTCCCACAGTGTAAGTCAATTAGAACTCATAGAGTGTGAGCCCTGGATTACTGTTCTGATTATATCTCCAACAACAAGCTCAGGGAGGCAAAACATGCATCTGTACAGCTATGAGCATCTTCCAATCCCTTTTAGTCAGAGCATAAATCTACTGAACTAATCCAAGGCCACAGGTAATCCTAATAACGTAGACCCTGAGAACATGCTGAAACCTGAGACTAAGAGGGGGAAGGAGCGTGTCATGGAAAATAAAGGCCAGAATGGGAGACTTTTAAAATGTGAAATGTTTTCTTTGTTTCATAAATGATCTCTAAAATGCCTTCATAGAATGCAGATATTCTCAATATCTATGTTGGGTAATAGGCTTATATTTTAAGGCAACAAATTCATACTGTAACATTATTTTAACCACCTGGTGAAAGGATGCAAAATGGTTCTAAATGGTTTTATTTATTTTTTTCACTTTCTGTAACATTGCTAGATAGGGCAATATCCAACATTTTAATGGATAAAATAAATCATGGATCTTAATGGAAATCCAAATCTGGATGTAATTATTTTGATTGTAGTTTAATATGGGCACAGTTAGCCCTGAGGAAGTATGTACTCTGAGTGCTGTTCTAGTTATTAAAGTGATCAGTGAGGCCAAGCTGATTAATCACAATAAAGCAGGAGGTATTTTAAAACAGGAAAATATTATTGTCGATCTTTATCTGCTGAATACAAGGCTCCAGTCAATATTTACCAACAGATTTTCTGGGACTTTAAAATGACTCCTTACATTTTAATGAGCCCTGAAGTTTTGCTCTGGAGCCAGTGTGCAGAGATTCTGGAGCCTTCTCACGCACATTTGATAACAGAGCTGATAACAAAAGATGATGCATCTGTGCATGTGTGGAATCCACAAAATTATCAAACATTTTATTTCATTCCAATCTGTGATATCAAAATTTGAAAACTCTTCCTCCACATTCAGTAAAGATCCCACAGTTCCACTTTGTGTGAATTCTCCTGGAGGGCACAAAAGTCTGTGAGAGCCAGATATCACTCTTTGCCTGATAACATCACCTTTATTGTCAGTTCTGCCAGTGTCTGCACACCCTGATGAGTTTCTGATATGCTCTATTTTTTACAATGAAATGTTGAACCCAACGGCTTTTTGAAATGTGAACACACTGTGTGGGTGCAGACAATGAGACACTGATGTCCCAATGGGCACTAAAATAAGTCTTGACATGCACTTTGTTTATTTAGGAATCTTATCTTTGAACAAGATTCACTAGTGGGAAAGTCTGTGTTGCCACTTACGCAATATTTCAACTGCAACGCGATTTTCAGGAAGGAAGCCATCAATAACGTTAAATTAGACATTAAAGTAAAAATTAAACATCAATGTGCAGCATCTGATTAAAAATAAAAACACTATTGAGAAAAGAGCTGATGCATTGATGGAAAGAGAGCAAGTTGTTTATTCCAGAGTAAATAATTTACTTAATGTGATCAAAGGTGGATGTCATGACATCTGGCTCAATCTGGTTCATTCAACATACACAACAACTTTAGCTCAGCAACCCACGCTTGAAACCAAAACAACAGATTCAAACCTTCCTTTTCCCATTAATAAGACAATGGAATGCATAAATAAAAGTGAGTTTTTTTTAGTTAGGAAAAAATACCTTTTTATGAATTAATGCCTTCTCACAACATTTTAACAGCCTTTGCCACAAAATACTGAATAAGATTAGGGACTAAAACCATTAATCAAATATTTACCATTCAACAAATACTTTATTTTCTGTTCTTCTTTCCTTTCTGTTACAATTATACAGACTGTTTTCTCTCCTTCCTTCCTGGACAACCAGTCTAGGTTGTTTGTACCTTGGCAGTGGAAGAGCAACCTTGAGGATGTAGGGGAAAAAATCACTTGATAAAAACAATAGTATTATTATTATTTATTGAAATTTCAGTGGCTCTCGTCCAGTGAATGACTTTCCATGGTACAAAATTGAGAGCTAAACTGTCTGAGCTTAAAAAATAAGTGGTTGGTCAGGGGTTCATCCCACACATGATGGAAGAGCAGCAGACTGAGGCCTCATATGGAGCTGGTTTGGGGTGAAGTGGACAGAAACTGAAACATTTGTGGAAACTCCTGTAAAGGTGTTGGGACAATCTGTCTGAACAATATTTAATATCCTTTACAGAAAGAATGTAAAGTGTGTTGATGTAGAATGGCACTCAGCACAGTGCATTCCTCCACTATGGGCTATACTGAAGGTAACCTTGCTCACAAACACTCAAATAAACCAACAAACCAACATAACCTTGGAGTAATTAACCAAAAACTCACTATAAAACTTCCAGAAATTCAGATTTAATTTAGTTAAATAAGAAGATTCTATGATTCCTTAGTGTACTGAAATATAAATCACATGATTAAATCAACTATTTAGCCTTATAAGATTCAACTTTTCAGTATATACTCACATCATTTACATCATTTATACTGACAAGTATATAAAATACTACCTAATTTTTCTGTGCATCATGTAGCTTGTGATCATTTCACAAAAATACAACAAATTTACCATTGAGCACAGGGTCCCTGGTTGAGAAAAGACCACAGGATTAGACAGTGAGGGAACTAAGATTACTTTTGTGTTCCCTATAGAGGCCTGCAGGTTTCTGAGAAAAGATCTTGTTGTTAATTGAGCCCTGCAGCTTGTGGGATTGGGATTCAATGTTGAAAACATTTCATCACTCATTCAGACAGATTCTTTCAACAGAACTGACTGGAGAGATTTAAAAATGTCTCCAGACATTACCAAAAGGGGCAGGGCATCATGGTGGCCTGGGGGCAAAGATATGAACCATCTAGACTGTTGATAATGTTACTGGTTCAAATACAACTAAAAATTGTTGGGGTTTTTGCAGTCGTCTCAGTAACTTTCTCTTCCCATTTCCTATTTGATACTCTAAATACAACAAAAAAGTAAATATATGTCAAAATAAATTATAAGACCAAAGTCCAGCTGCCTATTATTTTTAACTGTTTCTCACTTTACTTCAGTTTTAGTTATGTTGTTTAACTTTTTAAAGTGCAGACTTTAATTTATCATTTTACTTTTCCAGTATGAATTCACCAAGAATGTCTTAGAATAAGTATTTGGGACACAGCATGATAATCACACTGCCATGTAAGAGTGTCATCAAACCTATACCAGCACAATTAGGGAAGTGAATTTATGATTTAGAAATTGTGAACTTTCATACACAGAACTGATTAAATTTGACATATTAATATTTTCTCAGTGTAATCAAATATTATAGGAAAAAGCATCTGTCAGAATGTGCACCAGTCATATAGAAACTGAACTAAATAGCATGTGTGAGTGCCTGGGACTGTAAATCATGAGAGAAAGACACTAGACCATGATAGAAAACATCAAATCAAGAATTTTTATGAGCAGAGTTACAGTTATCCTTGTTTTTCAAACCATAGAGCATCAACAAAGCACTAATAAGTGACCAGAGTGGCACAGTTGACCCTGTTTTTGGTTCAGTGGATGAGAATAATGACTTGTGGAATGTGGAAAAGATGTAACATTGACTGAGACCCATAAGCTGTTTCTCTCCTTCTCACCTCAGGTATTTACAGATTGTATCTTCACCTTCAGTTTCTGTCCTGCATTCCAAAAGACAAATGGATATGTTTAATTCACAAAGTGAGGATTATAGACAGGTCAGATCTTGCTCCAGTTGCTTAAAGGGGGATTACAGTATTTTTCAGGCTGGGCCCTATGAAGTCCTTTGGCATCAGTTCAGTAGATCACCCCTGCTGGAAGCTGAGACACAATTAGTTTCTAATGCAATCAAACTTGAATCAACATTTTACTCTGAAGTGAACTGGATTACAAAACTGTTTAGACAAATGATTTATCCAATGATACGTATCAGTGTGAGATATGTTCAAAATCCTGATATAGACTGACTTGAAAACTCTCTTTAATCCAGCCGTGTTGGACTGGATGTCTGAGAATCTGGCAGATTTTTTGCTGTTGACTCAAACTTTTACAATCAGTGTCATTGTCTAACCGATGAAAACCAGCTATGTTTCTTGTGAGTGAGTTGTGAAAACATTGCTTTAAAGTGTTAAACTGGATTGTATTTTCAGTTTCTGCCACAGGTAAGTTGTTACTGGAATAAAGCCGGTTTTGTTTCTTTAGCATCCAGTAAAAACATAACCTTGGTGGAATTGTGCAACCGATTTTTCCTTCCCTACATGTCAACCATGTGATCACCAAGTCAGGACAGAAATAATTCAAAACAGCTTGATGTTAACTGTCGTGTTACCATATGTTCTGATTAACTATTACAGAATGCAGAGTATTTATGTTTCTTCTTTATTTGATATTGGGAGACACAAAGCACAATTAGACTGCTGATACAAAAATATATCTTCTGTGTAAAAAAAAAAACCTATACCATACATGCACACAGACTTATACACAGGCACATATACACACTCATATGTTTCATAGCTGCAAAATAGTAGCTTATTTGTAGCAGGCGCTACTTATCACAGAGTAGTGAACAGCAATGGCTCATATACATGAAATTTGCAATACTGGCTATAATTTTGAGCAAATGATATGTTTGTGTAATAGTGTACATGAGATACATTTGTATCAATAGCTAATCTACTGAAACCTAATACATATGACTCTGGGTTATATACGATGCCTGACGGGGAGGGAAAACAGCTGCTCTCCTCTCCCCTGTTCTTCTCTTTTTTTTCCCCCATTCACTGGTCTGCAAAGTCAAAGGTTATCAGATGAAAATTAAGTCAGTGGCTAACTTTGTCTATGAGGCATTAAAGTACATTATGTAAGAATGTTGTGTCACCTTTTTACCTAATTCTGCATTTGCATATCCACGGTCCTGATCAGCTCCTGGACCCAAGAATCGTGTGGATTGGCACAGACAGTCCGTTGTTTCTTATGAGATGGCTTCTTCTTTAGCAGAAACCTGCACGATTGAGTGTAAAAGGATTTAATGATATCAAGCTTACACATGTTTCATAAGCAGCCAAAGGCACTTAAGAGTGCATGTTTCATAGTGCTGTGTTTATATCCCTCACTTCCTCAGAAGGCAGGCTGTTTATTTTCCCATCAATCTTTGCCAAATTATACTACAAAGTAGGAAGTTCTAACAATGTGCAAACTAAATGCTCGGCGACGGCCAAAAATTGAAGGGATAACATTTGTACTTACACAACAGCTCTGATGTAGCAATCCCCATCTGTTTCTTGCATCATGTAACTTTCAATGTTTCTCTTTGCATTACCCCTCATCCTCTTAACGTGCCCGAGGCAGCAGTTACTATAGGAGCCTGGAGAGAGATATAAGGTTACGTTGAGTTAAAGAGGGATACACCTCCCCACAGGAAAATCACAGGAAACTCTCACAGACACGCTCTGAGCAGCATTCACAAAAACTCTAAGCCAGGCAAGACAGATTACACTTTGATAAGAATAATTCATCTGATTCAAAGAATTACGTAACCATATAAAAAGGAATGTGTTTTATAAAATACAGCTGCTGACACATTTGAAAAAAGCACCAAAAACCCCATTTTAAGACTTTAACTTACAATGTTTCCTGCACAGTATTGAACTAATGCAACAATTACCACTTCAATCTTTGCAATCCAGCTTTGCAATAGCAATAATGTAGTTGTGGAGTAAATCACATCTAACTTCTTCCTCTTACCTTGTGCCAGACTCTGGTGCATGCACGTGAGGAGCAGAAGGAAGAAAAGAGCTTGAAACTTCATGGCTGCTGCTGCTGGTGCTGCTGGTGTGTAGCTCACTGCACAGAAACAAATGGATTAAATCCCAAAGAAAACAAAACAGACATCCGCACGGTCCTGTCTTTCATCCATGATTAAAAATATTGAAATCCTGGTTTGCAGCTGACCTCTGTGCAGCTCTTCCCTCTGAAGCATTCTGTGTTATTTTACTGAAAACAAGTGAGTTTCTGATAGATTATATCAGGATCCCCCTTTTTGCTCTTATCTCTGACACTTTACTGAACTCAACAGTCGGACCACAAATTTCTGAAGTCAGGTATTCTAACCAAGAATAACAAGGAACTGTATCAGAAGCATGCAGAGAAACGTACCTGCTCAAATTCAGTATTTCAGACGTCCTGGGAGGGAGAAAAGCTTTTATCCAAAGCAGCTCGTGGTGCCCCCCCCAACACAAACTCTACTCATACCCCACCTCCTCTGACATGTCAACACTCCAACTTTTACTATTGCTCAGTTGAAGTGCAATTTGATCACTGATTCCCACAAGGCAAATCTATTGTTTTATAACTCTCATGATTGAGTACTTTCAAAGCAAGAACTCTTGACCCCTCTTACACAAATACCTCTGTTTTTTTCACTCCCCAAATGTTCAGCAAAAACACAGAGAAACTTTGAAAAGATGAAGTCTCTGGTGTACTATATATAAAAATATACCCTGAGGAAAGCTGGGGTTGATGGTTTAGTTCCTCTTCTGCTCTTAAGCATCTCATCCCTGCAATGATTTGATTGCTTTCAAATGTTCATGTTGTTTGAATCATAAATCTGGATAGTGTTTTGAATCGGTCAGGATAAGTGATTCTTAAGCAGTTTTTTGAGCATGACCTCCAGAGGATGTCCAAAAAATTGGGTCTGGACTCTCCGGAGTTTGCCTTTCATACATGCACAACACAGGAGGAGATTCTCTGCTATGACACATGGACGTAACCTAACTTAATTCTGCTGCAGAGATCACATTGTCTGCCTTTATCCCCAGAAGCTCTCCTGATATCACCGTCTGTGTCTTCTATGTGTATGGCACCGCTTTTTCATCTGGAGATATTTGTTTTGATTTTGTGTTTTTCAATTTTGTATCTGTCACGTGTTAGAAGTATCATCAACCCCTAAACATTAAACTCATATGTAAGAAATAAAAACATCTAATTTCGAAACTAGGAACAATAATAGGATGCTACAGAAGTCTCTTCCAGCAAGGCTCTCTTCCAAATTTGGAAACCTGGCTGCAGGGATTTCCTCCCATTCAACCACAAGCACATTAGGGGGGCTAGGTACTGATGACGGGTGACAAGGTCAGGCGCAGTCAGAGTTTTAGTTCATCCCAAAGGTGCTGAGCGGGATTGAGGTCATGGCTTTATGCAGATGGGTCAAATTCCTTGTCTTCAATCTGGAAAAAGCATTTCCTCACCAAACTGGCTCCATGCACGAGAACTCTTATTATTGTGAAACAAGAAAAGGTCCATCTTAAAACAGATTTTAAAAAGCATCACATGTTTTGTCATCATTTAACTTTTGCAATAAATTTTGTGCCACAGGAAGTTGCAAAAACATAAAAAAATGTATTAGCTCGGAGGCTGTTTCTTTTCATTCAATTATTTGACATTGTTGATAGTTGTGTAATCATATAATTGAACATAAACTTTTTGGACCAATTAAACACATTTCAGTAATGTTATCTTGCTTATAAAATAGAAATCAAAGTTAAATAAGTGTGGAAGCGTTCATTATTATATTCATACACATTAACTTACCTGTAGAAATCAATTGATGTATTGATAATAGTATAACCGTGATAAACAATGTCTTGTTAAAGGTCAGCGAAGCGTCGTCAACCCTCCAACTCACTCACAGTGAATCCAGCAGGATCAGCATTGTGGTGAGTAGATAATGAGTGAATTTTCATTTTTCCGTGAACTGTCCCTTTAAGGGCTCGTCGCGTGATTAAAGACAACTTAACAAAAATAATTAGAAAACACTGCATCACCACCTAGCGGTCAGAGCAGGGACTGTCCCAGCACAAGGATCCGGTTCCGTTGATTCGGAGCAGCCCTGGCGCGTGCAGTCCATTCCTTCACGGATCCTCACCGTGTTTTGCGGGACACCCCCGGCTCTCCTTCAGAGCCTGGTCCGCAGCAGCAGCAGCAGCCTCGGGTTGGACAACGCTCCTGCAAGTCATCCTGACTCCACCGGTTTTTAAAAGCTGTGTGACCCGTGTTGTCGTTTGTTATCTCCCACCAGTCACGGCAGCGGCTCGAGGACAAGGCGGTACAGTGACAGCACCTGTCTGCGCCCGGTTTCACCAGCAGACACCGGTTTAGCAACTTAGGGAGCTAGCTGCACCAAAAGCACATGGACCCTCAAAACACCGACAGCACTGAGGCGAAGATGTGGCTGAACCACGCCAAGACCCTGCGGCTCCATACCGGGAACCTGGTGAACCGGAGCCGCCTGAAGAAGAAGTGTCCGGGCTCTCCCAGCGAGGAGGTGAGATCATGTCAGGAAACAAACATGTCTACTTTTATACAGCTTCGTCAACATGATAGCTTATTAGCTTAGCCTGCTGGACAACGTCAGGCTGGATAACTGACCAGCTATTATTTGTGTTAGCCGACATTAGCCTGTTAGCCACGTTTGAGTCGTCTATAAAGAGACATTTTTAAAAAAGTCTTGCAGGTGATATCCCTGGAGGCCCATGTCTAAGGAAGTGAATCTAAGCTAAAGTTGACTGACTGACTGACTGACTGTGTGTGTGTGTGTGTGTGTGTGTGTGTGTGTGTGTGTGTGTGAAGTGAAGTATTTGTCCTCAAATCGCACCTCGTTGTACACACTTGTTGAAAATTAGTGTAAGTGATTCATGATTCTGCCCCCTGATCTGAATCTGCACCAACATTTACTGTGTTTCCCTCATCCATTCCTTATCCTTCCACCAAGTGTCCTGGTTATCCATTTCATACTGTTTGTGTAATCTTGCTCACTAACAAAAGAACAGGGTTGAAAACATAACCTCTTTGATGAAGGTCATGACTTAGTCAATTAATCAAATATCAAAACAAGTTATTCATTTTCTGTCGCTTCACTAATGTATGTGTTGTTTTAGGACTCTATAGATCTTCACAGTAGTAGAGGACAGCTGTCAAGTGTTGACACACTTCCTATGGTGTCAGATAGCTCAAACAGTAGCTGATCTGTGTATGCATAGCTCCTCTCTGAGTCAATTTGTCAATACAATTGGTTTGCAAAACCTATATGCTCCGTTTGCTCCTCTTCAAAATGTTTTTCAAATCCTGACAAACATTGACATTGTTCCTTTTAAACAATGTAAACACAGGAAATACCTGCTAGAGCAACAATTTGCCTGAGTAGAGAACTACAGACTAGAGAATAAAACTAAGAAGGGGAATAGAAATGCAATGCCAGCCCAATAATATGACTTACAAGACTATTAGACCACCTTTTCTTTTTTCTTTTTTTTTGAAATGTAACAGCCTCCTGAATTTTACAGTTTTCATGCTGCAAATTAAAACTATAGTGGGGCCCATATGTAAAAACTGAGCTGCCAGAAGAAGGAGTTTAAATACATAATTTCCCTTCTTAGAATTCAAATGTCGAACATGTTATGTGTCAGTGAGGCGGCCAGCCAATTAGGACAAAGGTCTGTCATCGTAGAGGAGATTTTTCTGTGATGATGGAGGTGGTTTCCAGACGGTGCGACAGGAGCAGAGTAACTGCAGCGTCTGACTCGGGAAGCTGTGCTCATGCAACGTTTTAATGTGATGTGACATGGTGATGTTCTGCAATGCTGGCAAAAAACAGACACTATCTGACCAGCATGCATTGTTTTACATCCCAGAAGAGTGTGCTTTTATCACCATGCCCTTTGTAAGCTTGTTAACACTTGTCCCTTCATGGATTAAGTGACAATAAGCTTGTTCACACAAACCAGGCAAAGTATCGGCATACACGTTGTTCTTTTGAACACCTTGAGGAAATTTCTTCAAAATTTGGCACAAGTCAAAGGTGAACTGGTTTGATTTTGGTGGTCAAAGGTCACTCTGATGTCACAAAACGGCATCATTTTCAGCCACATTTGAAGAATGCTGAACTTATTATGACACTTTTTTCATACAAATTATTGGATACATTTAAACAGTGACATTTTATATCCAAAAGGTCAAAGTTTAGCGTCACCGTGACATGGCATTAAACATGCTATAACTCAGAGATGAAGAGGGATATTGTGGATATATTTCCTGCAAATTGACTCAGGAGGAATACATCCATGAGCTTTTGTCCGAAGCCTGGTTGGAACTTGTGTACAGAGCTGTGTGCTGCAACCGCCTTAAGTTTGTCTAAAGATTGAGTATCTTTAGTTTTTACTAAACAAATAATCTTAGTGACCAAGTGAACTTAAGTCCTTATTTGACTCCTCTAAGCAATACAAACTGATGCTGGTAAACAAGACTTTAGTGAATGCAGTTAAACTGCAAATTTTCCACCCTCACAGCCATATGACTTGTTTGCTGTTGGGCTTACTGGTTTATTTTGTTTGCATCTGTACACAACTCACTGTCTCAGTGTTAGGAGTCTACTGACTAAGTAGTGAGTTCATTCCTCCTCACATGCATGCAAGTGAACTTAACAAACACTTGGAAGTCTGATTAACTCTTAAAGACTAACTGTAAATTGAGACACATCAGATAGGATTTTGTAAATACTGTTCACATAATCATCCAAGATGTAATTTTACAATGTAGCGTTTTCTAAACAAACTCATGTCGGCCAAGGTCTGCTGTTCAAGTTCATTAAAACCACGTTTTATGGAAATAGCTCTTGTTGTGAAATCAGTGCTGATAAGCTCCACACTACCTTCATAAAACCATCTTGAGTTGTCCAATGACTTAATCACTTGCATGATGTCAACGTGGGACTCTGTCCTATCTCTACTATCCATCCATCCTATGTGATATCAGCAAGCATCAGAGCTGAGGTTTGTAACTTAATGTTCAGCCACATTCTCTCATTGTTCCACACTTGGATCAGTTTGTGAAATTGTCACATTATAAGGTTTGTCCAGCTGATGTCGTCATTTAAATCACACAAAGCAGCTCTCCAGATGTTAGTGTGGATTCTGCTGGGAATAAAAAGATTTAAGCTTCAACTAAGTTCCTCGGATCCTTCCTTAAAACTGTGGCTGTTAATCTCACCTTCTGTTTTTTCCTCTTCAGCTTCAAGACTGCATTCAAGCTACACTGAGCGACTGGTTTTCCACAACAAAGCCGCCATCTGAGGTGGGCTGATACTTTTTTATTGTGTATTCATGTTGCGCTGCTGGTTTCTCTTTGGGGAAGTACAGACCTTTATTAACCAGTTTTGCATACATCTCATGACTTGCTGTGAGAAATGAACACACTAGTATTTGAACACAGCTACTATGCTGTGAGGCAGTAGAATTCCAGTGCTTGAAAAAATAAAATGACTTTAGGGATGGGCTTCAAAGGCTTTCTCTTGGCACACTGAAAAGACGCTGTCACCATGAATGTTCATGCAGCGCTGCCTGCCAAAGGCTCCATTCCAAACGTGTGTCTGCTTGTTGGGTTGGGTAAGGGGGAAGAGGTGGGGCACAGAAACCCAGTTTTTGTCCATTAACTGTGATGTGATTTTTGCAATGTGTCACCATGGGATCATTTGCTTCAATCAAACTTTTATGAAAAGCCTGAAGTCAATATTAAAAAGGCTGATCCAATGTAGTGAACCACTATTTCTGCTGAACATACCCCTGCTGCAGCTAGTTTTGCATGGCTCAGCTAATCTCCCTCCCCTTTTATCACCACACCGACTGGAATCAAATGGGGATGGTTTGAAAGAGGTGAAGTGGGGGTCATAAATACTTGCAAATACAAAGCTTGTTAGAAGAATGGGATATTTGTTGAGTCCTTAGTGCTCAAGCTGCGTTTGCTTCATTTTTGCTGGTAGGAAAATACATAACTTTTTTAAATCCTGTATAACGTGTCTATATCATAAAGGTCAACACGTGTTAGTGTTTCACAAAGGTCTTTTCATTAACACATAATACCATTTGCATTCTACACACACCATGGTACAAGTGTGACTTTCTTTCAGATTTACATAAAATTCACAACAGCACTATGTCACACATGAACAGAGCAAATGTACATCATGCTCTCCTCGTTACGAGTACTGTAATATGTGTATATTTGTATTGATTCACTTTTGATTGCAGATCAGTGTACAGAGGTGACCATCCTTTTTTGATCAAGGGCAATTTCAATTTTTATATCATCATAAATTATTGAACACATTTCAATTTTTAAGGTGTCTGATGTCAGATGGTTGTGATGACGATGCTACTTACAGCTGGTTTCAGGCAAAACAACCTTAATCAACATTTAGTAACACGATCATGTTTGAATGAAAAGTCACTACATTTACAGACAGAAGAGTGTAATCTTTCATATTTCACGACATGAGTAAGTCTCTAAAGTGCTTTTCATTCATGCAGAACTTTCCAGATACACTGGACTGCTCCATTCCCCAGGCAACAGACGCGATTACACCTGAGGAGAGGGAGGAGGTGAAGGTTTCAGGTCTGTACTTCTGCTCTGTTGTCTGCAAGAACAACATTAAATCTATAAGCTGCTCACATTCAGTTAGCTTTCATGAACTTGTTCAGGATACTTTTGTCGTTTTAATAAGGGAAATGTATTGGTAGATGTTTTGTTAATATCTACATTTAGTAAAGATAGTTTATAGTAAAGTAAATTAAGAAAAAGGTACCCAATCAAGTTATTAATTAAAAACATCCCCCAATTCATCTGGCAGCTAATTGAGTACCCCTACCTAACTGACTAAATAAAAAGTGCATAAATTATAAAGTAAAAAGTTGCACCAATGATTTATAACCTCATGATGTGGTGGACAACATGTTTACGTTTGCCTTGTTCTTTTAGTCAAGCTGTTCCTGTGTGAGTCACTTCAGTCGTCGATCAGAGATGCAGTGGAGATGGGTGAGTTTTTTTGTTTTTTTTTAATCTCATCAGCAAAACTTTGCTTTGGTCTCTCTGTACTTCATCTGTGTTTGTCTCTCCCTCATAGCCTGCCAGACACTGGCAGTGTCCCAGCTTGACTCGGTTATCATAGCGCCACCTGGGCCCCTGGAGGGTGATGGTCAAACCCTGTCTCACCTTCAGCCAGCCTGGGAGGAGCTGGAGACCTTGGTGAGGAGCCAGCGGATCGCAGCCATTGGCACCTCTGACCTGGACAAAGATCTGCTGGAACAGCTTTACAACTGGGCGCAGGTCAGTGGGAATATTATAAATGTGAGGCCTAATCCAGAGGAAACATTGATGTTGACTCTTATATAAAGGTCAGTCTCTGTTTGTGAAACCAATCACCGACCATGTTCCCTCTGGACCAGGTGAAGCCAAGTAGTAACCAGGTCAACCTGGCCTCCTGCTGTGTGATGCCTCCTGACCTCACAGCTTTTGCTAAAGAGTTTGACATTCAGCTGCTCACACACAACGATCCCAAAGGTGAAAGATCATTTATTTTGTTTTGCCAGTCAGATGAATTTGGTTGATTTTTGTAATCGATCCAAACCTAGTGATGATCCTAGTTTTGAGTTCCCAAATTAGGCATGAGGGTCACAGATTGACTGAATATGACACACTCAAAAAGAGAAGAGTTAATGCATTGTAGTTGGGGTCAACTGCAGCATCTAATTTGTTTGTGCTTTGCATAGTGTGAAGAACCGAATTCACATGTACCTGTTTTCATTTTAAACCACTCATCTCTCTGCTTCATGTTTCCGTCCTCAGAGCTGATGTCAGCAGCCACCTTCAAAGAGGCGTTGAAGGAGGGAACACAAGACCTGAACATCGCCGACTGGAGGCTGGAATGGGTCCTGCGCTACTCCATTATTGTCAAGAGCAGGGGCATCATCAAGTCTAAAGGCTACCTTGTCAGTGCAAGGAAGGCAAGCCCCTAGCACTCCTCCGCCAGAGAAGAAGACAGGGATGAAGCCATTTTTCATTCACATACTCACTACACACACAACATGCAGTAATGGCGCTGAATACTGGATACTGCTAATCAAAATGGGTCCTGAAGTCATTGATTTATCTTACAGATAAGGTTCCATCGTCTTCATATATGATTTGTTCAGTTTAACAGATGCAGGTTTCCATCAACCTCGTCTCAGTGAGATCAAAAATAAAAGATGAACCCCACTGTCAGTTTGGAGACAATACTGTGAAACTCTTAAGTTTCACTGTGACCAGTACACTTTTTTACCACCACAGCAGAAGCTTCTTTAACTATGGAAAATGTTGGTTGATCCAAAATGAAGGTTCCCTGACCCTTTTCTGATGTGAAGTGCCTCTCATCTTTTTCTCCTTCTATCCTTCTACCTGCTTTGTCTCCACTGTGTCTGTGAGAATTGAGCTTTAAACACGTTAAGTCTGAATGAAAAGATTATGATTGCAAAAGGGTAGAAATCTATTGTTTTTAGTAAATAAGTATACCAAACATTTTGAAAGGATAAATGAAAACTAATATAGTGTGAAAAAAGTTTTATATTTGTGCAGTTTTGGTTGTTACTGCTGTATATGACACTATTGCATTCCACAATTAAGAAAAACCATGCACTTTCACATTTCAAATCTAAATATATATGAGCTGTTTATTTTACGATGCAGACTTTTAACTGGTTAAACGGACAACTGTAAGAGTATAACTTTAAACTGTCATGTTTTCTAACCATGCAATATTTCTGACGATGCATTGAAATTAATTCCCCTTAATGCTCATATGATTCATTTGACGGTTGAGATTAGAGCACTGTTGAGATTAACAGAAATAGGCCGATGTCATCTATGTGTTGTTATTCTATCACTGGAAACTGTGTCTGAACTGAGACGAGGTAGAATGCTAACTCTGAAAAAGAAGTTATGTTTATGAATCATGCTAGCTTTTTTCCAGACAGGGTCCAGTTAGTCTCATGAAGACAAATTATCTGTTGCGCTGTAAACATATTTAATGCTATCTGTATATCATGACCTGGCTTTATTAAAATTATGAAATGCTCCTTTGTACTCTTGACACTGGTGTATTTAATACAGGGGAGAATGAGTGAGTAATGATGCAATCAATATTTGGTGTCACAAAGAAACGTAACAGTAAAACTAACCTTTCACATGTGTGTGCTGCTGAGCCAACAGACTTTTAACCTGTTACACTGAGCTCATCAAGCTCATTTGATTTAACTATAGAAATAAAAGCTGGTGATTAATCTGAGGAAACAAAATTAACATTTACATTACAGATGTGGTAGAAGTTGAATTGCAGTCATTGGCCTGCTCTTCCATCTACTGGAGACTCTATGTAGTGCACATTGTTTAACTAAAATGTCTCTCCTACGCACATAGATTCAGATGGAAATTTAGGCTTCAAGTAGCTTAACACACAAGAAAAGAAAAGTGCTCAAGAATTACAGAAGTACAGAAGAATGTGTCTATGGAGGCTGTTCGAATAGTCTATACCATTTAAGGTGGACCACGTGTCTCTACTTCCTCCCACTGCAGAAATGACGCCAAAACATCTCGGATAGGAACGCGTCCATCTTGCGCTGATGACACAGGTCCTGCTAATACGATCGACCAATCATGTCTCAACTGTCAAATCATGACATTTTACTGTTTTTATAGCATCAAATCACTTATTAAATATCTGCACTTAAATGTACAGCAGTGTGATAAGAACTACCTAAAATGACAAAAAAAAACATTTGAGAATTTTTGACCAGGAATTTAAAAATTAGGCCTATGTCCCATTCACTTACATGGATGAGGCAGCAGGATTTTCATTATTTTTATAACCTATATTGCATCCAGTATGTCGTCCATCTTTATATATGGTCTAATACATATATCTTAAGCAGTAACATGAGTGCACTCTTATTATACATTTCACTTAACATCTATCATGATCAATAACCCAAACAGACAGTCAAAAAGAGAAATGCTGAAAAATAACCTGGGTCAGATAACTCCTTGGATTAAATCAGAAGGGGCAAGTCTGGGTGTTATGTTAGACTCTGATATGAGTTTCAAGGCCCACAGTAACAAGGCGACCGAAATCTCATTTTTCCACCTTATCAACATAGCAAAGGTTCCGGCCATTTAAAAATCAGACAGAAGCTGATTCATGCCTTCATTTCTAGCTGACTTGATTGACTTTAAGGTTCTCCTCCGTACATACAAGGCTCTGAATGGGCCAGGACCGAGTTACTCAGCGGACTCTCTAGTTAAGTATGTTCCTTCTAGAACAGTGAGGTCATCTGCAGCAAGTCTATTAGAGGTTCCCAAAGAAAATCAGAGATGCAGCTGTTGTGAGCTATGCTCCAAAGCTGACAGACTGCCGCTAGATATCAAAGCAGCTAGTTCAGTAAGCGTCTTCAAAAGAAAACTTAAAACCCTCTCTTTGCTTCAGCATTTAACTAGATCTTACACTTGCCCACACTCCTGCGCTTTTATCAATGTGATCACTTTCTGTCTTTTCTGTTATCACGCATTTTTTTACTTTATTTAATTTGTTTTACTTTTAAAATTTTCTTTGCTTTAAAATATCATTTTAGCATGTTCTTATGTTACTTAAAATCTGAATTGATTTCTTTCAACATGTTTTTTTAAATTAACATGTTTTTACTTTTATCTCTATTGTATGTAAAGCACTTTGATCTTGAGCATTTCTTGTATGAAAGGTTTATTATAGTAAGTATGAGAAATATACGTGCATACAAACCATAGACTGAATATAAAGAGATAAAAACGCAGTCTATGATCACTGCTCTGTGATCGTCTGCTCAGGCCTCTCCTAATCTGTGACGCGATTGGTCGAGTCTAACCTTCATACCGGAAGTGAGAAAGAAGCGACAGGAGTAAGCGTCGTCCAAGATGGTGTCCACCAGGAGAAGTGTGCGTGTGAGCTCTCCAGCTAAAACAAACCCCGACCAGTCCTCAGACGTCCCGGTACGTGGAGCAGAGATGAGATGTAAACGTGTAAATGTTCACAGATGATGTGAAGCTTCAGTCTGAGCTGAGGCGAGTCTGTCACGTGGGTTTTAACACCACTGGCGAGAGAGACACGTGCACACGTGTTTGTTTCCTGCCTGGAGTTTGTAAATGTCTGGATGTTGTTGTTCAGAGAAGTTTAATGGTAAACATGTTTTATCCATCGTGAAGCTCAGTCTAGTTGTTACTCGCTCAAACTAAACCGTCATCATACGGATACTGTAAAACACGAGAAGTGCAGGGAACTGATCAGGGCCTGAACTGAACCAATGAGGGGAACATTTTTACAGAAAGAAAGAAAAGAGAACACAACAACAAACAGGGTCATTATACAGTTGTCCCTAAAATTAGAATAGTGTTTTAATACACGGAGATGTTCAGATGTATGTATTGATTTATATGTTAAAAGTAAACATTACTTTTCTTTCTTGTGACATGTTCATCGCACGTCTGCAGATGTAAGTTATTTGAGGACACAATTACAACTTTAATCAGTTGTTCCACGTTTATTTTTGATTCTGTTACAAACTCAAGAGTTTAGTCTCCTTTGAGATCTGAATGAAAATGAATGTGTCTAAACTGCAAAGGGGGTGTAAGCTCGTATTTGTAGTTGTTTCCCCCACAAGGGCCTCTATTTATAAATAACCCATAAATCAAGGTCCTTTATAAACATCAGTGTATGCAGTGTAACATACGTGTAGATTATACATATGATTAAATGTGTGTCAGTCTGTGTCAAATCCTCACACTTCCACAGTTTGTAATGAAAAACTCCATGCTGATTTACACAAGAAACCTATATAATTTGTATGATTCTTAGTGTCGTAAAATAACTTTTTAATATCCTGTATGACTCATTAATGTTACAGCACATCATAGCTTGACCTTTGGTTATATTTCATTCTACTTTTTTCTTACAGTAAACAAAAACACAAAATGATGATTAAATTGAAGATGATTGTTTGTGTGATGGCACAGACCTGCATTATCATCCATAAACTATTAAAAAACACATTAATGAGCAACATCATTGCATCATATGTAATGTTCTGTCATTATTCTGTAAAGTCACTGGAGATCAATAAATGTGTAATAATACGCAGCATAAAATAATCCCCAATAAATAAAAGCACTACTCTCCTCTGCAAGGTAATGTTTACAGTTCATAACTTCACCACAGATAAAGAAGTGATAAAAAGACAGAATGTAACACACTGTTGATTTTAGTCTTTGTTAGTAATAAGAAAAAAGTGGAATAGCAGCAGCCCTATCTTACTTACATTGTGCTGTAGAAACATCTTTTTACAGACTCTTCTCTTAATGTCACGCAGGCCACTCCCTCCACTGGTCGGACAACAAGGAGAACTGCTAAACGAGCAGAGAGTCCTACCCATGATGCCCTTGTGGAGACCAGCAGCCAGCTTGAGAAAAGTGAGAGTGTGTCTCCAGCATCTCCGCCACCCTCCTTGATGAAAAGATGCACCAGAGCTTCCAGACTCCACAGTCCAGAGCAGCCCTGCACACCCGTGGACTCAACCCATGAAGGAGACGTGTCAGACGTAGGGTCCTGCTGCTCTGCGTTGTCCGACATCGAACCACTGGTGTCACGGACCAGAGGCAAGAGTAGAACTCTCCGGACAGTCAGTCCGGAGGATGAGGAGATATCTGAGGTGGAGTCGTGCTCCTCTGCAGTGTCTGCATTGAATGCTGGTCAAATTATTCGCAAGAGCACCAGGAGAAAGACATGTCCTGACCCGGCTCCTGCATCCACTGACCCGTGTCAGGCTCCTCTTGAGGCAGAAGACGTCAAACAGATGCTGGAGACAGAGTCCTGCAGCGCTGGGGCTTCTGAATCCAAGAGAGTCACCAGAAGCCTGAGGAAAAGTGCTCGCGCCAGATCAACTGCTAATCGACAAACTGAAGACTCGGAGGTCTCAGATGCTGAAAGCTGCGCATCAAGTGTCTCAGGAGCTGCAGTTACTAGGTCCACAGCTCGCAGAGCCACGAGATCCAGAAGATCAGCACATCACATCCCCATGGACCTAGACGAGGCCTCGGACTGCTCTCGTTCCCCTGCTCCGAGAGGGCGACAGACCAGGGCAGCAAGAGGAAAGGCATCAGTGACTGTGTACGAGAGTGATCCCCCGTCTCCCAACTCTGATGGCTTTGAGTCGGGGCCCACTTACAGTATAACCACTCGCAGGCGGGGCAAGGCACAACCCCAAGGCCCCAAAGCCTTGGACTCGGACTCTGACCTGACGGACAGAGGAACTCCCTGCAGCAGCCGCACGGGCTCAGGGAACAGCAGTCGAGGTGTTCGGATAACTAGAAACTCTGTCAGAAGTCTTTCTATTGTTCTAGAAAAAGTCAGCGAGCCGACGGAGGACAGCTCATTAAATGACTCCAGGTTAGAAAGCACGCTGATCACTGAGGACGCAGACCGCACACTGTCAGAGGAACCTATGAGCCAAACACCAGAAGAAAAAGAAGATGTGAATGGAGCTGATCTCACATCAAATGGGGCAGATACAAACGAAGAGGAAGAAGTTATTGCGAGTACAGTTGATCTTGCGTCAACTGAGGCGGATGCAAACAGAGAGGAAAAGGAAGAAGTTATTGTGGATAAAGTTAATCTCACATCCAATGAGGGGGATACAATTGAAGAGGAAAAGGAAGAAGTTATTAGTGAGCCTGCAGTAATGGTCAAAGACCAGCAGGAGGAGCCATCTGCTGAAAATAAAGACAAAGACACATCGGAGGTGGAAATGATGCAGGAAATGATCGAGTCATCAGAGCCGTTAAAGCATTGCCAATCAGTTACAGTAACAGAATGTGAGAAGGCCTCTGGAATCATAGTAGTGGAGGAGGAGGACCAAACCATGGAGGTAGCTGATGTGGGGACACACTCGTTACAGGGAGATGAGGCTGTGGATAAAGATGCAGTTGTAGAAACTGGGCCCAGTGATGAGGAGAAAATGGAAGTGACCACTGTGAACACAGATGCTCAGCAGGTGGTCGACTCCAGCGAGGTCCAAGTCGAGTCCATTCAGGTAACATCGAGCCAGCAACTAATCATCACACTGGATTCTGAACCTGAACAGCAGGAGAAAGATGTCGTTGTCCAGAAAGCTAAAGTCATCAGCCTTCTGGAGAGCAGCGATGATGAAGAGGAGGGGGACATTTCTGGAGACGAGGAGGAATTAGGGTCCGGGAAAGAGGAAGAGAGAGCTGGACCGTCTAAGAATTCTGAAGCAGCCGCTGCATCAGTGGGAGGACTGTTTATGGTCGACACGCGGCCCGGACAAGAAGCTGACGAACATTACTGCAAGGACAGACTAACAGAGGACGTGGAGGCCAAAGAAAGAGAAGATGAACAGGAGGAGCAGGATGAAGAGTTTGTGGATGAGGAGGGAGATGATGACGATGACGACGAAGATGCAAAAATCCTCTTCTCGTGTCGCAATCCTCAGCTGTAAGTGAAAGAGCCTCAGAACAGCCTCAGACTGGTTCATTCACACAGGAATACACACATGTACTTCAACACACAGTAAAGTAAATAACGAAGTAAATAAATCTGCAACATGTGACTGTTTAAAGTACGATAGTGACTTTACACAATATTTTTCATGTTTGCATAAAGGAATAGTTTTGAGAATGAACTTTATAGATGGGAAGGTAGATCAGAAGGGAGGGTATTCACACTCCCGTTCGTTCCAGGTTGCTATGACTACGAGCCTACAGCACATTAGGTCCTTCGCTAAAGTTGTCCCTCGGAATTTAAGACACACGCAAATAATTTCCGCACGTGGACTCGCTGCATTCTACCGAAAGAACCGTATCGGAAATGTTCTGTTCGGATACATGTACCATGTCATGTGGAAACATCACCTGTGATCATAATAATGATAACTTTATTTTTACAACACTTATCTAAACCAAGTTACAAAGCGTGGCAAAGAAATGAATGAATAATAATTCAAAAAGGTTCAATTAAATTTTAAGTGCCAAATCATAACATATAAAGAATTCACGCAGAAATCAAACAGTTCCCACAATGAGAAGCACTTTTAGAAAAAAAAACTCATTAACTGAAAGAAACCTCAAGCAGAACCAGACTCAGTGTGGGCGACCGGCTGGGATGAGCAGAGTAAAATGGGCAAGAGAGAGAGAGAGAGAGAGACCAGGAACAGCTGTGTAACCATCACATTGAATCTCCATCAGACCGGTTGTTAGAATGGAAACAATAATCTTCGGTTGTACCTTGGTGTCATCAGGTGTTACAGCCTTTTAATCGCAATAATATTAAAAGCCGGACCTGGGGGTTCGCTGAGGCTGAAGTTAGATGTGAATCACCTCAAGACGCATGTTAGTACCAGGAATGAAGTCTGTGTCCCTTTGTTTCAGGAGTGATTTTTCCACCCGCATCGACCCGGGCATCAAAATGAAGCAGTTGGGGGGTTTATACATCAACTTTGGCGGCAGCAGCAGCTCAAAACCTGCCTCCACCTCATCCAAGGAAAAGAAGATCCAAGATGAGGTAAATGTGTGACTCATTGTTTTTGAATTTGTCCTCCTACCGGAGCAGTGGACTGTTTGGTGCTCTGCAGTATTGACTATTGATTCTTTTGTTGTGGTCCACAGGTGATGAAGAAAAGTGTGATTGGACCAGAATTTGAAAAGATGGATGCGGTGCCTCCGTACAGTGAATCCAAACAAGCCTTAAAACTGAAACACAGAGTAAGTTTTCTTTTTTTTTTTTTAGTACTCAGTGATTCAGTAAGTTAGATGTTTATCACCTGCACAGTTTATGTCAAAGCCAGTTGGCCATCTGTACAATTTTACCGGGGGGGGGGGATGGTCAACAACCAAACTGTGGCTCCTGTGAGCATCATCTACTGCAGGATGCTCACCTGAACACACACATTCTCCATCTGCTCACACAGCCCCCTCTCGTGATGGCTGAGAGGGGATGGCACCACTGGCAGGCTGTTCAAGCCATTTTCAGACAAGAGCTCTGGAGAATGTCCAAACAAATGGATCCTGACTTTCTCTGGTGTTTGCCTTTCACACATGAACGCAGTGGGACACTCTCCGCTCAGACGTGTTCACAACAGCAGAGAAATCTCAGGAGCGTTTAGGTGAGGGGCGGCGCAGCGGACAGTGCCGTATAGAGTTAAATCTCTGCGGAGATCACGTGTTTGTGTTTACAGCACATCAACACTGGGGTCAGCTCTCATCACCTAAAGCTCTCCTGACATCTCTGGTGTCTCCTACGTCTATGGCTCCGCTTTTTCACCTTAAGATTTTCTTTCTGCGGCGGCTGTGGCTGCATCCCAACGTGTCCTAGGGCAAGATACTGAACCTCGATTTGCCCCTGATAGAAAAGGTGCTGCCCATAGATGTGTTGTATGAACATGTGTGAATAACAATAAACTAAAGCACTCTGAGTGCTCATCAAGACCAGAAAAGCTCGATATAAATACAGACCATTTACCATTTTTGCTTCGTTTTTGCACACTCCCTCGCTGCGGAGGCTCTCCCGCTGTCTTCTCATATGGGCCACATTATCCAGAGTCTTACATATACTCCTTCCACAGGATGACAGGAGATTCTCCTGAGTTCAGGCCGTGTCTGTGAAAGCAGCTGTATGGGGATGTTTTTATTTTGGTCCCCACACATATCATAACTGATTTCACTGATGGTACTAGAGTTTCTCTGCTGTCATCATACATATTGACGTGCATCCAGTGCTTTTAAAATGCTCTCTGGTAACTGAACTGTTGTTTCCCAGGCAGAGAGGGAGAAATCCACAGGAGATGGTTGGTTCAATATGAAAGCCCCTGAGCTCACTCAGGAGCTGAAAGGAGACCTCCAAGTCCTGAAGATGAGGGGCACCATGGACTCAAAGAGGTTCTACAAGAAGAACGACAGAGAAGGTTTTTCCAAGTATTTTCAGGTAAGGAAAAAAAAACACAATCATTCACATTTACTTGGAAACATAATCATGAATCTTCATCTTTTAACCTTCCAAAGGATTGTAAAATGAATCACCCCCCACTGTACACTACATATTATATCTATCCATGTTTTATGTGTACAGGTTGGTACCGTGGTGGACAGTCCAGTCGACTTTTATCATTCCCGTGTTCCCAAGAAAGAGAGGAAGAGGACGATGGTGGAGGAGCTTCTGGCTGACGCTGACTTTAGACAGTAAGTTGAGCCACACAGACAAACAGCATCAGTGTGTGTGTGTGGAGTGATTATGTCCTGCATGGCTCAGTGTTGGAGAAGCAGCGTTTCTTCAGACAGTCATTACCTCTTTGTCATTTTAAATAAAAACTCAGCAGAGTTCATACCTCAGTCCCTGTATGAAGTACATTTAAATGTACTACTTTTTATTTGGATCTAACAACAAATTCAACACTCCCATTTCTCAACCACCAATCATAGTCAGGAGCGTCTGACCGGGGTCAGTCATTACTCATGCACAATAGCGGCGGTGCAGGGAGGGGCTTCAGAGACAGTTTTGGAGCTCAGCAGAAAATGGGAGGAGGGGTCTATTTTCGAAATCCCACTGACTGCACCTTGAAGGCAACTGTTTGTATTAGTAACGAGTGGTGACAAACCAAGTGTGGCATCACTGACTCTGACTGTCGACTCTCTGAAATGTGAATAATATCAAATCTTATTTTCCTCTTCCCTTTTAGTAAAAACAAAAAGAAATACCAGGAAATCATGACAGAGAAAGCAGCACAAGCAGCCGGCAGGAAGAACAGGAAGAAGAATAAATTCCATAAGAAGTGAATGTAAAGACTTTGAGTGGATTCAGCTCCTGTAGCAGGAGGTGGATTTTTGTCGATGATTGAAGGTTCAATCATATTTTGGATCTGGAACCTGAAGCTTCAGTGAATCCTTCTCATTTCTGACCATCTCTGAACATGGACTGAGGTTGTATGTCAACTGAAACATTGTACAAATCAAGTGGATTGAGTGATATTACAACTTGTGATTATTTTGTAGTGATTATGGTGCAGGCTTCTATTCACAAGTATAACAACAGATTTTTAATCACATCGACGTGTACACTTTGCTGTGCAGAAATTATTGTCATCCACACAACGCATCTAACATTAAAATATTTAGTTTTGACTGGAACCAATGTTTGAATGTTTCTTCACATAACATTCTGAAAATACAGATTGTCACGTAGAATAAAATATCGCCGACAAAAACTTGTGTTTTTTATCATGAAATGCTAAGGTCACACCAGAAACGTCACATTATTCAACCTTTTAATTTTCTGTTTTTGTAATAACTGAATAAATACACAATGAGAACCAAAGAAATATTAAAAAGTGATTTTGTTTCATAATAAAAGAATGAGCAGCAATGAACTGAATTAGTTCAACACATTCAAACATGACTTAAGAATCACAATCAACTCCAAGCATCCATTTAAATGATCATTCATTTTAATATTCAGAAATATTCAAAAACACTGACAATATTAATACTGAGCAATAACTAAACATTAAAAACAACTTCAAATAAAGGATTTTATAGGAATTTTTAAATTGACAATATGCTACCTGCATTTGAAAATACAAACTGAAGTCTGGTGAAACATGTTCCAGAAACAGTGTTAAAAAGAATAACTGCATTATTGGCCAGAATTTTACTGAAATGCATCAATTCAACAAAATGTTTTAACAGCAGTAGAGAGTGCATTTTATCATCAAATCAGTGAAATCTGAAGTTTATTCAACAGGGAGACCTGTTCAGAAAACTGCTCTGGCCATGATCAATTAAAATGACCTTTATAAAAATGCCCACTTTAATAAAATGTTACTGTCACTGCAACAACAAGCCAGAGATTTATATCATTAGCTATTTTACAGGAAAAGCAGTGCAGAAATCATCAGTCCAGCTCTGACAATAGTTAGGTATCCATCAATATGAGGAATACACAAACAGTTTGACCATTAATCAGATCCTTTGCGCATTAAGTTAAATGTACCAGCTGCATTGAAGGAAACCAGATCATTCAGTGTAATCACCGTCTGTAAATATAAAACATTTCCTTCACTTAATATCAAATGAATCTAAGAACACAGCTGCACTTCATTTATCTAACAGTGATAATAGATGCGAGCTCCTTTGTTTAATACTGTCACATGGGGTTTTGTGCCTCTGCTCCGGCGACAGCCAGTGGCCATCCGTCTGTTCCATTCTTGTGAAAAAGTTATCTCTACAACACCTTGAGGGGATTTCTTTGAATTTGGTACAAATTCCACTCAGATTCAAAGGTCAAAGGTCACTGTGACCTTACAAATCCCTTTTTTTGCCTTTTTAACATGTTATCTTAAGAATGCCTCGAGAGAATCCTTTCAAATTTGGCACAAATGTTCATTTAGACTCATGGATTAACTGATGTCAGGGGTCAAGGTCACAGTGTATCCAGTTTATTACTATGAATGCAATATGTTGGGAACCCCTGGAGGGACTGAAACTGCACTGGTTGCTTGAGCGAAACAACAGCAGGGTGGTAATTCTCGTTTTCCACATTCTGACATGTTACAGTAGGAACAACCTCTGTGCCAGGAGCCGGTGTACTCAAACTACATACAGATTTAATTTTACAATATTTAACATGTTTCAGCGTGACACTGGATCTGACTTGCTTTATGTTTAAGGCTTAATTTTATTGTGTCTTTCGTTCAGAATTCTAGTCTTGTTCCTCTCTCCCTTAAATCTCTACAGTGGCTCTTGGCTTCCTCTTTGTTTCTCTTTTGTGTTTCGAGGGATGATCTCTCAACAGCTGCAGCTTACATCCACCATGTTCCCCCTCCACCTGTTTTAAAACAGCCCAGCTGACGGGTGGGAGGGAAGAGGAGCTGCTACACACAGTTGAACATCACTTGTCTAACCGTAATGACAACAAAAACTGTTCAGCAGGTGCCTCGAAAGGTTTTAAATGTAAATGAACATCGAGCTGAGACAAAGATAAATGAGTGAGTCATGAGTCTTTAGCCTTAAAAAGTGCGTTAGTGTTGCATCAACTGGTTTGTGCAGCCAGAAGAGGCTGATAGCGATTGTAACAGTGAGAAATCTTCATACTTTAAATGATTCAGTTACTTTTAGATCAGAGGCTTAAAGGTCGAAGTTCACTCGGTGGTCCCAGGTTGTTCTGTGTGTCTGCAGGATCCTCTGGACTCGGCTGTGGATCTCCTCCCAGTGGGATGGACTGGGCTGACTGGTCTGGAGCCTAAGAAAAACACCAAGATACAGAGAATATACAGTTACAGATAATATAACTCAATTAAGTTTAATTACATCTGCCAAGAAAGTTATTTTTGTTTTACTGTTTGTTAGTTTAACACTTTCCTTAACTTCTTATAAAAGGGCATTTTTGAACATTATTTGCTGATTTCTCAGAGAATCAGGCAAATTTAAGAGACTAATATTTGTCATTTGGTACAGATTCAAATAAAAATCTGGATCTAGAGAATTTGAATGGTGAATTGGTGAAACTTTTACTCTTTGAATTGTCGGAAAATAAGCCGATACTTTTAGGTACGGATACTTAATTCCTCCTCAGTTCTGACCCGGCTTTTTGCTGCATGACGTCACTTGCCCCCTTTTCCCTTTCACGACAAAATTCTGTCCTATCACAAAGACCATATTGCACCAAAATGTTACAAAATAGTGACATGTGGTTCTAACTGTTCAGGACACAGAGTTGTGATGATGATGAGAAACACATCTGCACATAAGAAAAGCTACAACCACTGAATGTCTGAATTCACTCAAATAGTTTCAGCTCTAAATAATATTTCTCACAAACACTGCCTGACTTCAAGATGTTGTTACAATATTACTTTTGTCCACTAGTCTGTGCTGTAACCTAACGTAAATCACAGTGAGCGGCTCTAAAGGTGAAACTACCAAGACACTGACGTGCTTTAACGTGTGCTGTGGTCAACAACATTAAAGTAGTTTGAAATAACCAACTATGTTTTCCTCATGTAAATGTTCATTTTGATTTTGTCTCCTCTACATTCAACCCTTTGTGCAAAACAAGTAATTTCTCAACTGACAGAACCAGCTGATCTGGAGGCATAAACATGTTTCCTCTATACGATATAAATGTGTGTTGAAGTCGGCCACGGGCAGCGGTGAAATGACAGATTGCACTGACAGACAGATATGGATGAGAGGCAATACAGCAATTTATTACTGTTCACTTCTGTCTATTTGTCAGGAGTGGAGGGGTGATGGCTGACTGACGGACTGGTGTCTTGTCCAGAATTGCAGTGTGACAACAGAAGGTGTTCATGTGTAATCACTTAAACTCACTACCTGCTTCAAAAAGTCATCAAGGACAAATCATCCAGAGACATGAATAGACTGAGACTTTCGGGCTTAGGGGGCAAACGTTGCCACTGGCATCTGTCATTTTCTTTATACATCAGAGGCTCGTGGCAAGACGTGCTCCTCGCCGTGTTGAAGGGAATCTACAGAGGCTCGATCTAATCTCCCGCCCTGCAACTCCTGTCGCGTTTTCAATTGAGAGAAAAGTATCATTCATTTCCTACAATTTACTTTGCAATTTAAGATTGCTTATTGATTTTAATGTTTACTTATGGACTGAGCTGAAGGGACGGGAGAAAGGAGAGCAGAAGCAAATAAACAAACAAATGGAACATCGGTCCCATCGGTGTGTTCAACTCACTGCTGCCATGATCGATGACAAGGTCTCTCTGGATGTATTAAAGCATGCATCGGGTCAAATGCATCAGGCTCAAGCTGAAACACAAATCAATACCATTTTCCTCTTTGTTTTCTTTTCTCTCTGCCTCTTCTCTCAGTAATGAACAAACATGACAAGACATCAGCTTCTGTAATTTAAGAGGTGGAGGGGAATTCATCCTGCCTGTCGAATGTGATCAAAATTAAAGATTGGACGTGTATGAGTGCACACACGCACACACACAAAGCGGCGGCAGTGTATGACTAATGTCTGGGGGGATTGCCATATATTTGCTGTACACAGTAATTGGAAACTCATACAGGTGTCTCTTCTGCTTTTAAGATCCTTTAAGCAAACACAGATGATTTGCACAGATGGATCGAATAAATTCAGGGTAAACACCAAGAAAAAAGAGTGTTTGAATGTGTGAATGTTTTTTCCTCAGACGTGAGTTTGAAGAAAATCTGCTGGTTTTGTGGCAAGAGAAGCCAAACACAGAGCTCAGAGGTGATGTGGGGAGTGCTGCACAAATGTACATCTGAAGGTAGAGCACTTTACTTTTAAGTAGAGAGTACAAAAAACATGCAATACTTCTTACTGTGCAAAAACATCCACTGAAACATATGTAAGCATTCCTGTATGTGTCGATGTGGAATGCGGAGTTAGAATTTTGCTTGTTTTGACTAACAGCTGCAAACTAAACTGGATGAGTTGGATGCATTGTTGTGCCCAACAGGCACCTTTCACAAGACCACATTCTGACAGAGACTATGATATGCAGGGAAGTTTTGTAGTGAACAAGCTAATAGCTAAGAAGCTGAAACCTCATACAGAAGGAGAATTTGAGCAACGAACCTTTGCCAGTTTCAGTGTCAGTTTGTCTCTAAGAACGGTTGCAAAGCAGATAAATATAAAAAAGATCGAGCAAGCACTGCATAGCATTTCTTGTGTGAGGGATGACTGCAGTTTGATTTGCAGGAGGAATTACTGTCTTTGCAAGCAACGCGCGCTACTACCAAAGGTGAGGATTTGCCTAAGCAAGATCTTTTTAGCTAAAATTAGTATCATCATCACTACCATCTGACATTAGACACATGTCAAAAGTGATCATTACATGAGAGATATATGTCTTAAATAATTCAGTATACTGCACAAAGGATGTCATAATAATTAAAATGAACCTTGAAAAACGTTCCTAACCCCTGGTGTAGGAAGTAAAGATCCAGTTTTATAATTGGTATGACGATGATAATGCAAATTTTCAGGGTCAGGTTGAGGGAAATGTTTTTACCTTTCTCTGATGGAACGGTTGCTGAGATCCAGAGGACGTCCGGAAATTGGCGTAGCCAGGGTAGATTGAGCGGGATCAGAATCTATCACAGAGTTTTTGGTCTGGGCTTCATGTCTGGACCGTGTCTCTGGAGACAACTGTGCCCTCACAGATCCTGACTTCACCTGGGAGAGGCCACAGGGCAACAGGGTTTAAGAGAAAGTCAAGAAAAATTTATTTTAAATCAAGGAAATTACTTTTACAATAAACTGTATTCATAATATCAAAATATATTTTCAGTATAAGCAGGCACATTTACAATTGTTATGAAAAATATGTGCTAGGAAGACACTAGTGTAAATGTAAAACTGTCTAAACAACACAGCACCAAAAAACATAATAAAACAGAGCCAGTGGTGTATAAATACTGTATTTGAGTAAGTTCAGTATGTAGTGTGTTTGTAAAGAGAAACTTCAGTACACACAACATTTGAACACTTTGCTACTGATGCACTGTTGCATTGAAACAGTAGCTTACTGTATTTGTTGGTCTAAAATGTAATGATTAGACTTACTCTGGCTGTTCTTGGTCTGTAACTACCCAGGAGGGAAGAATCTACAAAGAAAAAGACAAGTTAGAGTTGTATGAAAATCACAGCAGCTTAAGGACTTCTTCTGTCTGCAGTGCTTTTTCAGAAATAAAAAATAAAGGTGATGGTTTGAGCCTTCACTCCACAGTGATCATCAAAACTAAAAAAGCACAATATAAATACAAACCATTTACCGTAAATGATTAAAGCATGTATAGCCTACAGTACCTGTTTGATTTACTGAGAAGCAAAGAGAGCGTCGACGCATGCTGCTACTGTGGGGGGAGGAGGATGGAGTTCCCACCACTGAGTCACTACTGCAACAAGAGACCTGGTGTAAAAACATGACAAAGAAATAACTTGCTGTTAAACAGAAAAACTAACACTGTAACTTGAAATTCCACAAGAAAAATGGATATGTTTTGTCTTCTGTAATGAATGAAATAAATCAACAACAGCAAACATATTAGTTTGTGCAGTCGTCTCAACCCCAAAGCATTTCACCAAGATTACAATCAGGCATAAATAAAAAAAAAGATGTTCACAGAGTAATCACCTTGGGTACAGAACCTCAAACAACATCGCTCAGGTTATCTTCAGGAATGTGCTTCCCTCTACACACAAACCCCAAACCAGGAGTTGAGGCTCTGAAATGTGCACTGATAATGCATTCACCATGGGGCTAAGCTACTTCATTAGGTATCTATTTGTTAATTGCAGCTTGACTCACAATTACCAGGGTTAATTGTCGACATGAGACTCCCCCAGGAAAAGCAGAGCAGGAAAAGCATGCTCCTCTCTTTAATAAAAACGGCAGTTGTATTGAAGTGAATTTCCATTCATGTGTGTGACAAAAACAAACAACTCTGTACCTAATCATTCCCTTTAATAACAGCATGCAAGTGGATTTTGATATTCATACCTCAGGATTAGATTTGATGTAAATGAGGACGCGGGGGATTCAGTGGGGAACAGAGGGAAGGAGGAGTAGAGGACTAGAGGCTGTGTTGTTCTTGTCCATCGATTGTATATTATTCCCCAAGGCTGTGTGATCAGAAAACCGTTCCCTTTTATATGCAAATCTCTCATAACAATTACACGGTCATAATTCAAGTGTTAACAAATAACTGTGTACCAGCCTAAACACAGGTTCTGTGCTATTAAAGAACACACCAGCCCCTGAGTGAGGATAACAGACCGTATTACAGGCGCACACAGTGAAACATTTTCATGACGTCAAAATGCATTAACAGCTCAGGTAAAAAGATTAACACTGCTCTTATTATGCCCTCCACTTAATCTGCCTGATAGATTAAGTCAAATTTTGGGAAGCTCCCGCTGAGGTTTGAACTGCATCAATTCAGGATCCCATTAACATTATAACCCCTGATTACTGAACATGTGTATTACTGGTATTAAATAGACTCATAACACTTTTTTTATCTGTATCCTTCACTTTGGAGGAATAAACACAGATCACCTGCAACATTAAAACCAGCAACTGGTTTTTACTGTTGTGGCGGATTGGTGTATTTTTGGCCCTGAAGCCATGGAAAATAAATACTCTAAATATTTTAAATTCAGTTTTAAATCAAGACATCGATGGATCAGGATGAACACATTTAAAAACAGGTAAGAGATATAAACAGATCCGCCACAATATAGAAAGCATTTACCAGTTTTAATGTTAGCTGATCGTTGTATTTGATGTTACTAACCAAAAAGGGAGGCTGGCTCTCAGTCTCCTTCCTGAAGTGGTGAGGCCCCAGCTGGAGGTGGCTGAGCCTCTGCCTGGCGTCCTCTGAGAGCTGGCACATCTTGCGGTGAGTGTAAGGGGACAGGGCTCGAGTCCTTGAGGAAACCGTGGGCTGCTGGTAGCCACAGTCGACAGAAGCTTGTTTTCTTTCCTTCTTGTTTTTCTGGTGACTGTGGCCGGGTGGGGATGAAAAAGGAGGAGGATGATGTCTGGATGATGATGATGGCAGTGCAGAGTTTGTAACGTTCGCCTCAATATTTAGCTTTTCTTTTCCACCTCTCAGAGAGACGTGGTTCCCATCATCCGTCTTGGAGAAATGCCTGGACGGTGAAGACTTCTTCTCTGAGCTTTGACTGGACAGGGTTAAAGATGGCTTCACGGGAGAAAGACAGCAGCTCTGGGGAGGCAGGGACACAATATGAGAGAGAAACACAGAGAGAGAAATGTTTATATGCTGTTCTAACATGTCAAGCTACTCTCTCAGGTCTCCACTTCGAGGTGACACACACACATTTGTCTCAGCAGTTCAGATTTCTCTGCAGACCGCAGTGTTATTCCTTCACTGAAGCACCAGGCTTTTTAGCCATTAAGGCAGCTGCTCTCACTTTGTTCTCTCTGGACGAAGCCATTAAACCATTAGCTAATCATTCGGCTTAAGTGTTACAACAACAACAGCTCTCACAGTCGCCACTTCCATGGAGACAACCTCTGCAGAATTACTTCAATAACTCTAATGGCCACTAACATCATTCTCCGATGCAATATCCCTCTTCCTGTGGGTAATGCCAGCCGGGGATAAATAAGTTAAGATAAAATGTTAATTGCATTTGATGGCCATCTCCAGTCTAATATTATAAAGAGGCATTACCTGCCTGTAAATAGAGATAATCGAAAATTCCCCTAATTGGGGAATCACACAACATTAAAACTATTTCTAAGAGAAACGAAATTATGAATAAATCCTCATTAAGGTTGCCATTTGAGAGTGGTCTGATTTAATGGAATTAAGACAAGTATGCCCTTCGCTCCACTCATCCTCCACCATCTCACACTTTTTCAGTTCTTCTCCTCTCCACTGTGGACAAACCACGACTGTCACTGTTCCTGAGTGGAAGAAGCAGCTCTGATTTGATTAGCAGATTTTGGTATTAAGAACAAAGCTTTGTCTGTGGATAATCAATAAAAACAATTTTGGAATTAAAAACTAGCAATATAAATGAGAATAGAGATATAGAAGGAGAAGACACTGGGCAAAACCTGCACTGCTAAAAAACTGGGCGTATATTCACAACTCCAGTTTCAGTTTTTGGGCAGTTTTTTGGAAGTTGCTATCTGTCTAAATCTATTAAAACATGGTTTGTCAGCTGGGGGGGCTGACAGTCAGGGACATGCCTACGCTGAGGAGCCATTAGGAAAGAGAAAATGGAGAAATTCTACTGTCTGACAGCCACAGCGGTGCTCTGATCCAGACATCCCCCGAGGGGCCAGGAGAACATTCTGACAATCTTCTTTGCTGTGAATGACATCCCATTAAACAAATAGCTTAGCCTGGGAAATGCTCGGTGGTGTTTTAGGTACAACATGCCAACCACTGTGTGATGGATCATGTGGTACTAAGAGGATTGTTTGTGAAAGACTTTCATTCATCTGTTTTAAAAAAACAAAGAGTCTGCAATCTAAGGATTCAACAATTGTCTCTACAAACAGTACAACAATATTTAATTTCATCATCATTTGATAGAAAGTTGATAAATCTGAAACAAAGCTGAGCGCAGAGAGAATGTTTGGCAATTTTGCTTCAAAAATGTCTATTAATCATTTAGTAAAAAGCTTTGTGCTAATTGATAATTTAATAAGTCAGGGTGTATCAGCTCTGTGTTGAAAACAGTGGATGAGAAGCTGACAGAGAGAATCACAATGAAGAAAATCTCTTAAAGTTATTATCTGAGACAATGAGAGAGAGAGGACACACGTCTATGAACCATTCAATGTCAAGTATCGGGAGACGCAGCACATCTGGGTGATGAGGACAGGATGGAGGTGTGTCATGCAGAATTCTCTAGAGTGCTCACAAAATTGCAATGTTAACTTCAACCGCCTCAAATCTAAAAAAAATATGACCCTTGGTTCAGACTTCCAGGTGTAACCCTGAGTCTGCCATGTCTCCTCTCATCCTCAACCCAAACAGACACAGTGGTCACCGTGCACATCCTCCCCCCTTCCCCCGCTGATATCTGATCTGCATAGGTTGCTGATGTAGGCTACTTTTTGATTTTACAGAACCCTTCAGAATGACAAATGCCGGTTCAGCCAATTACCTTATAATCAAACAGTTTGAAGCTCCTAAACTGGACTTAAGCAGAACAAGTGGGAATCAACCCAACTCTAGGACACAGTGGAGGAGAAACATGTCTGTAATAGTTAAAGTCAGATACTGACTGACTGGTTCTGTGACAAAAAAATTGATGTAAACTCCAAGCTAGTCAGAGATGTGAGAGAAGTCTTGCTATCAGCAACACAGATCTGCCTCCACGTAATTACATTCACAAGGATAGAACAGATACCCTTGAAACACTGCCAGTATGGATAGATAGATGCAGTAGCCATGGCAACAAGAGAAGGTGCATATGTATGATGAAAACAAACAAATCCGATGGTAAACGATACCACTCATTAGAGCCCACTGGAGATGAATCGCCAGCGTGGTAACTGAGGTCAACACTTACATCGGGATGAGATGAGAGTATGTTTTCTAACTTCAGACACTTCGAACTGTCTGGTACGACCATTGCTCGACTTATGAATTTGAACTGTTTATGTTTTGACAAAGTTGTTCGGAAAGGCCACAAACACACAATAACATTTAGATAGACTTGTTCCAGAGCATTTTACACATCAACAACAGATGTAGCCCCAGTAAACCAAGAGCACACAAAAGCCCAACAAATGTAAAAAAAACTACATAGCATGTGTGTGTGATAAAATAATATACGTACAGACGAGGCCGGCCAGCCTTCTCTCCCATCACTCTCCTCTATGACTGATGTCGTTGTAAACTCCACTTTGGGGGAGATTCCCTAGAGGGAGAGAGACAACAGGACCAAGCACAACACCTTGAACAGTGAGATAGAGACAAAGGGACAGATAAAAGAGCTTGTTTGCTGCACCAATTTACAACCACAACACTTCAATCTACGCATGGCTTGAAAAAAAACCCAACAAATTGCAGAACAGAGACAGGCTCCAGTGATGTTTAAATAATATGGCATTCAGAGAGAGAGACATCTAAATTGCTATGTAGGCCTTCAAACACAAACACATAAAAGCAGCAGTGAGGGGAATGGTGTTTAAAGACATTTAAATATGCTGGTTACTGGAGGATAGAAAAGTAACCCGCAGCCAAGGAGAGATGGAGCAATGAAAGAGGGAGAGAAGGTAGAGAGGGACACAGATGATATAAGAGTTGAGGTGATAGAAAAGCGAGGAGGTTCTTACTTTTTTTGCAAAGACAGATGACAGATGTACAGGGACAATGCCATCTTGTCTGAATAAATCACCTCACTTGGTCCGAGATGAGACAGTGCTTTTAAATTAGTTATCTTGGTAGCGTACCTGCCTATCATGTGCACATATGTACGAGCCACTGAGATTAGAAGGAGACTCACTTAGAGAGAGCAACAATCTTCTCAGGTGTGTGAATGACGTGTAATATTTTCCCTCAGGCAAGTTCACATGGTGAGTGAAATGTGGGTTTACATGTGAATTACAAATGAACGACTGACGAAAATACCCTCGGCCTGTAATTCAACTGTAGCTCTGGTACATTAGCAGGCGTAAATGACGTGATACACTTGTGCCAACATTCATCAAGTTTATTTTTTGGACTAAAGTGGGGAGAAAAAAAGAAAGTAAAAATCCTTCACTTTTACTCCTCTGCAATATTAGGATTATAAGTTATTCATTAAATGTTTAAATTTTAAGTTGTTTAAGACTAGACCAGCTTGTACATAACTGCAGTATAGAGACAAACACAAGTCACTTTTCAATGTAATTGTGCAAAATATCATTAATCATAATGAATAATATGTTAGCTGAGGCAGCGTAATTGAGAATAGTAATAGGCAACAGCACATATTTGCATTTGACGGATGTTACACCACTTGTTTCCTTTTCTTTTTTGCATTTATCATAGCGGCAAACAACAAGAATAAATCTGGAATTGATTTTGTTTGCAGTCACTTTCCATGCATCTTCATTTTCTGAAATAGTCAACGTGGAACTAAATTCTTCTTATTATACAATTTCTCTGACGTACCTCATCTACCAACAGGTGAATCGGAACAGAACAGAATTTAGTTTCAGGAAGTTTCCTCTGGAGTGTTATATTTTTCATATGCTAATTACCGCTGGGGATATTAAGGATTTTACACAAACTAAATCTAATCTCTATAAAATTCCAATTGTATGTGTTTTTGCAGAATTAACCATTTTAAAGAAAGTAAAACACAGCAGATGTAAGGGAAATCCATCTGTGACAGGCTGTTCCTTCTCTGAGCATGCATGTGATCCATTTTGTGAGAGATGCTCTGAAAAATTACTTTCTGTTTTAATGTAAAATTTGTCACTTGATAAATCTTGCTTAATACTCACAGTCAACAAAAATAGTTCTTATCCTTAGTTGACTCTGTAGAATATGTAAGTGTTATTCATTTTTTGATGAATATTGACGTGGGTGTTAGAAGGAGGATTAATAAATAAATAAAAAGGAATAGATGGAAAACAGCCTACAGGAAAGAATGAGGACTTCTTCATCAGTATTTCTCTCTCTGCCGCTCGTTCTCCTGAGTTCAGTCTGGGACCAGGGTACAAGAAATCTCTGCTGCTTTCCTCCATTGTGGCGAGGATCTCACCCCCTAAAAAGGTACACAAACCGACAGTAAACAGGGGCACAAACACAAACAAACCAAGTTAGAAATCCTGTTTTGCAGTGTAATGACTGGATACAGTGGAGACTTAAACCAGCATCATCACAAAACGTACCTGGAGGCACCAACTGAATCAGCTCAAAAGATGTTGTGTCAGCTAAGAGGAAGAAAAGAACAAATTGACTGTGAGCTAATGATCAGTATCACAGCTAATAGCCTATAAGCTTGCATAGCATAGGATTCAGGACTAAGAGATGAGGAAGCAAATCCCAGTGGGCCATTTACCTTCGAGGAGGTCAGCTACATCAGCAGGGTCAACAACACCAGGGAAAGTCTGGTGAAACAGACAGAGTGCAGACAGATCAATAGATATAACAACACGAGACAGACTGCCCGGTGTCTTACTCTGTAACTCTCCCAGAGGAGAAGAAGACCTCTTCTATCAGGAGTTAGGGCAGGAGCATTCATAATGGAGGGCTGGAAATGTACATCTTCAGACTAACAGCAAAACTCTGCTCATGTTGCTTAATTAGCTTCTCACTACTAAAAAAGAGACGAGCAATTATGACTGAAAGCGGCCTCGACTGAATCCAAGTGCAACTAAGCAACAGCAAACGGCACAAACATAAGCATAAGGATTCAAACAGAAGAAAGAGAAGGAAAACACTGGAAGGGAGATTTATTTTGTGCTTTATCCACTACATATAATATGAACAGATGTTAATATCCCAGAAGGGTTTCAACATGAAGATAAAGTATCATATGCATTTCTTTTTGACATTGTACCAAATACGCCACAAGTCATTTCACCAAATCTGAAAAAAGACACCACAGAGAGACAGGAGTCCTACAGTTGAATGAAATGTTACTGTTCTCACCTTGACAAACACCATTTTGTGGTGAAAGAGCAAAGGGAAGACAGGAGGCAGACAGGGAGTCTTCCTGTACTGGCCCATGATACACACGCTCAGGTAGATCTTGTGCTTTCTAGACAGCAGCTCTCCTGGACATGTGACCTGTAAACAATGACACACAGATTCCGTTGTTGTCTTGAACGACAAAATATAAGAAAGTAAGAATTTAACCAGATAAAATAAACCATTTACATACATGTGTACAGTAAAGACAAATACAAACACATGACATGCTCTGAATGTGTCCTCGTACTGAAACACGAGCAAACCAAGCATTGTGGGACATGTAGTTTTGTGGATAAATGCTCAACAGCAGATGTTAAATATCTAGATCTTACTTCTGCTTTTACTTCCTCGTGTCCTCGTCATTATCTGTAGAGATGATCGAATTATTGAATCGCCCATGTAATTCTGTGGGCTAAATGCGTTCGTTACTATTTACTAGTTAGTGTCTTCAACATTTGAACTCATAATTACGGATAATAAATAAATAGGCGTTAGCTACAGGTTGCGGACGTTAGCTTGCTAGCAGAAGCAGCTCCAGTGTTGCGGGTGAACCGTGTGAGACTCACCGTGTGAATGTCCAGCTGAACTTTACACTTCAGAGACTTCTGGCGAACTTTAGAGGAGGAAAACTTCTTCTTCTTCAGAGAAGCCATTCAGACAACTTTCAAAGTTCGTTGTCATAGCTGCCAAACACCGACGCTCTTCTTCGTCGTTGAGCTTTAACACTAGACGAATTACAACAGAGACGCTCACTACCGCCACCAGCTGGTACGGTATTCCACAAATAATGTCAAATTAGTCAGAATCTACCGAAACATTAAAATTATTACTTAAGTTTTATTTGTAGAATATCCACGAGATGAAAGTGTATTTCAATTATTCTGAGGTTTTGAATCATATCTCTGATAGTGTAACAACATATGCTACTGGTTCTCCTCCCACGCAGCATGAACATCAGCTTTACTATATATGTGTGATTATACTGTATGAGCCTGTACAGTTTAATCCGGTGTGTCTGAATCTTTTTATTATTATTATTCTCTAATCTCTCCTTCTCCTACCTGCACATGTCCTTTTAACAAGGTTAAATTCCATAAAACCATCGTCCTTCCCTCTCATTTTACCTTTGACCATTTTCTTTCACTATCTGTTTCGTGATGCTGCTGAATTCTGTCCTGTTTGAGAAAATTGACAAATCTGAGTAATTCTTTTTGGCCTCTTTTACAATCTTCTCATTTACTTAGATTACCAATATGTCCTGGTATTTTTACTGTGAGAGTCATCTTTGAATCTTTGAATACATTTGTTGTTGATGCATCCGTGATGAACTACATAAGTGTCTATATATGCCTGTTTAATATTTGACCTAATGTAAAATCTGCTGTGGCTTTAGGAAGAGCCACAAAGCAGATGTGGAGTCATGTGACCAAGAAGTAAAGTCAAAAGTTCTGTTACATCTGTTATATATATGGGAGCAAAAGGTGCAACATCACGATTAGGTGATAAAGTGTTTATTGCGTAATTGATAATAAAACCAACAGCAACTCAGTTTACACCCGACATTAAAATACATTTCATATCGAGATGGTTTTTACCTGATCACAATACACCGGGCATTAATGTGTCTCCAGTGTCCGATCACCCCAGCTCACGTCACATCCTCCTCTCATTTGCGCAGACCCAAAAAACAACCAACTGCTCTTGTCTCTCCTCCATTCATTCTTGAATAACATGAGGACTGATGAGAGGACAGCTTCATGTCTTTACTGGCTAATGGCTGCTAGCTGCCTTAGTGCCACCTCGCTGGTTTGGAACAATCGTTAAGCATAATCATGTCTGCATAACTTGTTGTTGTAAGAGGATGGAGAACGCAAATGCATGCATGTAAACTTATGTGTCTGAACTCCCGGAGTTCTTTTGCAGATCAGTTCACAATCCGCCCTCATTGCATCTTGGGTGCATTTATACCTTTACTTTCATGTCATCAAACACTATCTGGTTGCAGTGCGATCAACAAAAACACATTTTAATGCCAGGTGTAACAATTATTACACCATCCAGGTCAAGTCATACAGTACGTCAGTAGCAACAGGGAAGCATGCATCTATTTATGAACGTCTATATACACAGAAAAATGAGCTGCTGAATGAAGGCCTCAGATTAAATAAAGACAAAGTCCTTTATGTGAGTGTCATCTCTTGACAGCCAACTTGGTAATGTCTCGGGACCATTCAAAAATGAATGGGGAAAGAGCTATAAATGCACTTTCCACGGTCACCAGAACATAAAACCCATGTTTTAAGTCTAAGACCGTCAAATTTGATTTAAATAAAACCCACTTGAAATGATTGATGAATTCGCCTCCTTGTCAGTGTGTTTTACCTCTTGAACGTATGTGCAAGGCTTCATGACACCAGCCTCTTTTCTGGTTCAATCCCAGGAGCCCTGACACAACACTGTCAGCTCATCCCACCAGAGCACTTCAACAAATGAGGGAGTTTGTATCTGATGTTTAAATAAATACAGTTGATGCATCACATACTGCATTTTTGTTCTTCCATGCTTAACAACCATCAGTTGAAACTGTCCTGAAACATGTCAGGATTTGCTTTTCTATATTTCCTATTTAGAACTCTTTAGAACTCGTGTTTTGTCTCTGTCTTTATAACGTGTCTGATAGAGATGTAACTAGTCTGTCTTCCCTTTGTTTACATTTCATAGTCACTCAGGTTTCAGATTTTTCTGATTCTGATTTCTTCCAAATACCAGTAACCTCACTGTTACAAATATGTGAATATAAGTCTTCATAGCCAGGGAAATGTGGAGCTTCTAAAGGCAATGAAGTGTGAAGGATTCTCCTTCCACAGTGCTCTGCATTTTATACACGCTCTGTCTGTGTCCGTCTGTCTGTCGGTCTAGTGCCTGACACACTGGCTTTTCTCTCTCTGTCTGTCCACTGCATCTCTGCCAACGCCATTGCCCTTTGCGTTGCCTGTCGGGGACATCACCTCTGAGCTGGAGACAAGAACATATAAATGTGAATGACTGAGATTAAGTTCAGGAAATAGCAAAAATGCACTCAATAATAAACAAAAGGAAGAAATGTGTAAATGATTTATCTTCTACTAGTAGTTATTCATGACACGATTCTGCTTTACCTTTGTATGTGAGTTGGTCTGTTGTCCTTGATAAGGTTGTTGAGTTTGTAGTAATCAAGGAAGGTACGAGCCACGTTCCTGCCCAGCTTCATGTCTGAGGTACTAGAGTTAAGAACAGTTGTCTGGATGATCTGCAGGTGAAAACATTTCCTTCCTCAGAGGTACCCAGACTGAGTGCTGGACCATTGATGAGGAGCTGTGACATTGTACTGTGGAGTGAATGTTGGATTCACTTTCGGGGTCATGTACATCTTTATATAGTCTATAGTATATTTGTACCCTATGTATTAGGGTTATCTTTTTGCAGTTGCACTGGAGTAACTAATAACATTATAAATTGATATATTGTTATGGCATATTTGCTAGAATGGACCCATTGTCAAGGTTATTATTTGTGCTTGTAATGCAGCTATGACTAGTTGTAAAGTTGTACATTTTATAGAAAGGTCTGTGATTCAGATGCATTTCAGATGCAGCTGATGTCAAATGTAGGAAATTCCATAAAGCTTAAGAGCCACAGTCGTAGATACTTCTAAAATTCTACAGAGTAAACTAAAGATTCCAACTTGAGGTCTTAGCTTAAATTACAACACTTTAGGAATTAATTTTAAAAAAATTCTATGGTTCATGAAACATTCAAATTTACACTGAACACAAAAGTAATTACTTACAGGCTGATGCCTGATTTAAATTCAGAGGTGAGCACAAACATCATCCGCCTGCTCAACTGGCCCTGACTACATTAGTGACAATATCAATAACTTCACTGCTTTTACAAAACAGCCGAGCGTCCATGAGTGGTGTTGCTACGGCTGTGATCATTAAGGCAGCAGGAAAGGTAACGATAATAATCATACAAACATAATGAAGAAATGGAGAACCAGGATACTGACAATGTTCCCAATCAAGAGTAAGGATATAGTAAACACAGTTCAATAAAAACAATGATGCTAACAGACGTAAGTTTTATCGAGTCACTGAGGTGCATGGACTGAGGAACACTTTCAACAATATCAGCTGAAAATATCCATCCATCCTTTAAGATGTGTCTATGTCTCTTCCATCATCCAACATCAATATCTAACATCCTTACATCTGTTCATATAGACGCCAACACAAAACAACCTCAACCATAAATGTGTTTCCTTATCTTGACGCATTGATGTTTAGCTTCCTCCATTCTTCACCAGATTGAAGTATGATGGAGCAACACAGCGACATTATCTGTCACGTTTCCCCTGTCATTACCTTGTTGATACGCAGATACGGCCTGTCGACCGCTGGACTATCTATCTGTCCCAACTGTGTAATTGAAACAACTGGTATACAGACAAAGACGAAGATTCCAATTTCTCATAATGATAAAAAATGACCTGCGCTGCAAAACTCGTGGTTGCTACAAAGATGAAAAGCTGTTAACTTGTAAACAATCCATCCTCGGTTTGAGCAGGCTGCCTGGGCGTAGAGTTCAGGCTCTGTAGTTTGTCAAACAACACACAAACACACACAAGAACACACACAGACACTCACACAAACACACCCACACACACATATTTAGGGGTACACCTGGAAAGTCATGTCTGTGAATATGCAAGAAAGTCCGTCTGTAAGTCTGTCACCTTGGCCTGTGAGGGGATGTTTTTGTGCATGTTCAGGAGTCCGCACAAGACTTCATTCTTCACCCGGCAGGCTGATGGCAACTCTCTCCACATGACTCCAGAGTCTATATTTACACCCCATCTGGCTGTTTGTCTGTGCGTCCTGTGTGTGTGTGTGTGTGTGTGGATGGGTCTCACAGTCTGTCTCATGCTGGATGATGATACTGATTAGACGAAGATAAAACACAGATGGAGAAAGTGAGGTTGTGTCCTCACTTTTATGCTAATCTTAGCGTATAATTGTTCCAAACAAGATAAGAGTCTGCAGTCGTGCTAGTCGCACAGCTGTGCTCTGAGCTAAACGCTAACATCAGCATGCTACCCCACTGATAATTTTGCTCTGTATAACATGCTGATATTTAGCAGGTCATCATCTTAGTTACTAATTAGCAGTGAACACAAGGTACGGCTGAATCTGGTAATGTGGCACTATATGTTAGGTGATCACCAAAGTTATAAGAACTCATCATGACAGAAACTGTGCATTCACATGCTTCTCCGAAGGTCTCATTTCCAGAGTTGTTGTTTCAAATTTGATGTTCATATGTTTTGAAGTCAGAATGTTAAAAAACAAAAAATCATGGATGCTGAAAACAAAATGTATTGTAATTATGTGTTTTTTTGGGGGGGTGTTAACATCGTAACAACTCTTTCTGATATTTGCATATAGGAATTAAAGAAGAGAGGAAAGGATCATGTGTGAGAGACATAAATAATTAAAAACTTATGCATGCGAATCATAAAAAGGGATTGGCTCTACAGTGAGTGGTGGACATGTAGTTTGCAAGTTTAACATTTAACATTTAAGTTTACATTAGAAGCTGCTATTTAGAAGTGATTGTAAAATTATGTGAATTGGTTTATAAGTGATGATGTCAGCAACTTGGCAACTGAAACACCAAAAGCTTTGTAGACTTTGTGAGGTTTTGATCATGTGAATTTTCCCAATTTGGATCCAAGATTTCCAATTATTCTGATTTTATAATGATATTTATATCTGTGTACTATATATTTTACCAATTCATTCAGCAGGTACTGATTATTATTAGAATGTGAAATATTTTAACAAATGAGAACTTTGGCCAGTTGTTGGTGCTAGAGAGCACTACTATAAGCATTTGTTCTTCCTCTGGGAACCATGAACCATCTAATAGTTTGAAATATTTCAGCCTCAAGTAAAGACATTCTCATCTCTACAGCCATGCTGCCGGCAAGACTGAAAATGACATGATCTGAATGTAGATATAGTAACTAGTCTACTAGTTGTGAGGAGCTGATACACTGATGTTCAGTACACTCACAAACACAATACAGGAAATAGACGCACAATCATATATAAGCTAGTTGTATATCACATGATAAACAACCACTCTTCTTGCATCTAACATCTTTATTCTGACCTCAGGAAAGTTTGCGGTGTTTTCCTCTGCTCTCTTTCATCAGCAGAGCCAGTCTAGGCACGCTCAGCGACACAAACATCTCCCGGACGACCCCACCACGCGCAGATGGCCGCTCAGCTTGGCTTGTCACGACTCACTGTCTATTGCAGCAGGTTTTGTGATGGACGGTCAGCTTCCAAAGGAGAACTTCATCCACGGACGCAAATCGTCCAAGACACGGAGGATGCCCTGATGCTTGTCTGGCACATCGCCGGGGGAACCCATAGGGCCTGGAATGAGGCTGCTGCTGACGTGTGTGTGTGTGTGTGTGTGTGTGTGTGTGTGAGCCAGGAAACAGTCGGCCAGCTGTAGAGAGGTGGGTGGTAGTGGAAACATTCAGAAAAAGTTCAGCCACATCTCATTGCACCATGTGTGATACTGATAATATTGTTCATACTGTATCATGAACTTGACTGGATCTCTTGGCATTATCATAATCATTGTGTTATCATTATGCAGCTTTGAGGAGCTCAGAGAGGTGAATGTATTTGGCCTTTCCTGTCTTGTCACTGTGGCGGGTGAGGTGTATTCTCCAACATCACCGAACACATAAGGGTCTTGTCTAATCAATAGCAGGTCATTGTCATGGCTCAAGGACGTGGCAGCTTAGGTGCTGATGAGATCGGGATACGTGAGACAAAGGGGACGGGGACATCATGACTTGTTTACTGCAGCTGTTTACTGTCAGCGTGGCATTTAGCGGCTCGTGTCCCTCGTGCCTGGTCCTGGCAGACAGACAGACAAGGTGATGATCAGACAACAAGGCTCCCAGTGGTAAAATGGACAAGACACGCGGTGGATGCTGTCAAGATCGGACGGGAGTTAACAAGGAGACAAGAAAGGGGACATTCCAGCCATCAATACGGGCCCCTGACAGGTCCTGTCACTGCGCTGACACACAGAACACTAATTATCAATGCTAATTAAGAGGCTAGTCAACAAAGGCAATACAAAAAGGCACATTTTTGTCCCCAATAACGATTCAACAGACTGAAAGACCTCACGTCCTATTTCCCAAAGGGACGCAGAGAGGCTGATTTAGGAGGAACTGTCACTGCCAAGGAGACACGAGCTGAAACTTGAGCAATAAAATGAAAGAAGTGTGAGAAAGGCTTCTGTTTTCTCACTAACAGCAACACAAGGCAATGATTTATGCTGCTCTAAAACAGTGTGAGCTCGCAATTTTTATCTTCCTGCTTTTTCTTTACAGGAGTTCTTCTCTTCTAGTTTTGAAGAAAAGGCTCAACTTTGTGTATAACATTTCAAAAAAGAAAAGTGCTGAAGAACAAAAAGTGCATGACTATATAACAATATACACGAAAGGCATCAAGTCTGTCATTTTGTTCAGTCCTTATGCTGCTTTTAGAGATTCCTTTTTATTAATTACAGCAGAGATGATAAATAACATTTTTAATAGAAAGAAAACCTGCAGTTTGCTTTGGATTCTACAGTTTAATTTCAGAAATTAATTTTAATTCTGATTTCAACTTTTGCTCTTTTAACTGCCACTTCAACTGATTACACTATTTTAACTATTATTACTATTTTTTTTTTACTCAAGTTGCTCAAGTTTCATCACAAAGTTTTGTTTTTTTCGCATACGGATGCTTGAGTCCTCCTGCAGGAGGCTCTGGGTTTGGTTCTTTGCCGTGTGTCTTCCACTGTCTCTCCCCCATTTCATGCCTGTGCTTTCCTATCAATAAAAGTAAAATGCCCTAAAAATGTTATTAAAAAGGCTTTTATACATAACATGATTTTAACTAACATCCTCAGACTTTTCATGAACGTCAACATTTGCAAAAACTAAGGCAACACAACTGGAGGTGTGTGTTTGTGCATCTTTGTGAGTACCCATGAGGACACCAGTTCACCTGAGCAGGGCATTAATATTTGTGCAATGATCTGTGTGTTTGATTGTGTGTGTGTGCGTTTATGTGTTTCTATGTGTGCACTTGTCTGTGTGTGCACATGGTTTGATGTGTATGAAGTCTGGTAGTGAAGCATATTTGCCTCCCAGCTATATCATTTGCATACTTGTCACAGGCTGTCCACTGGGTGTCAGGCTCACTGATGCATGGCTCTAGCATTCATGGAGTCTCACTGTTATGACGAGGTGCATGCTAGGGTGTAGCTTTGTGAAGACAATGGAGAGGATGACAAATGTGTGTGAGTGAGAGAGAGAAAGAAGCACATGCACTTTTAGGACGAGTCACAGCCAGAGACAAAGGCAGCCAATAGGTGTTGCATTGATGCATCTACTTGTCCACTCACGTCACACAGTTATACTGAAGGATAACACAACAATGTTGCCCTTGACGAGACTCAGAGTGACCACTTTTGACAAGAAGACCACTGTTTCCTCTACGTGACTCTCTCTTGAAGGAAAAGAAGCAAAACATTGCACTCGTCTTTCTCTCAAAATTGTACGTTTGAGAATCTTGAAAATGTGCACGTCTGTGCTGTGACAGAGAAAAAGCTGCTGCTCAAATCAGTGCAGGAAAAAGAAGAGCAGTGAAGCTTTACTGTCTGAAAGACTTTTAAAGTTTTCGAATAATGCTTCAAAGTCTCGCAACAACTCAAAAAAGCACACACACCAAGGTAAGTAATCCCACAAAGCTCACTCTCACACACACACACACACACACACACACACACACACACACACACACACACACACACACACACACACACACACACACACACACACACACAGGAAAGTGTCAAGCTGAGTTTTGAACAACATCCCAGATTCTCTCAACCTTGATCCATTCCACTCTACAGTTTCTACTTCACAGGCTGAACTGGAAGGTCCATCGAAAAAAACACAGTTGGACGATGACAATAAAGAAAAGCTGGTAAAATTCACCAGCCAATATGTTTAAATACAGAACTGGAATGTACTGTACTATTCAGCATTTTACCTGAAACTAACTTCATGTTCAGTAGATATGAAGGACACACACACACACACACACACACACACACACACACACACACACACACACACACACACACAGACAGAGGTGCTAAATGATTAGAGGACAAAGGGAAGACAGACGCGACGGAGGTTGTCCCCGCTGTTTCAGAGAAGAGGATTCTCAGCTTGACTAGATGATATAATGAGCTGTTATGTTCTGGGTGACGAGATGAGAGGAAAGGACGGAGTAGAGGAGAGAGGAGGACATTAGAGGAGATGGAAAGAAGAGATCAGAAAACAAATACACAGACACACGATGCATTACACCTTTTTCCAGAGCACTTTCAAACTGTGACAAAAGTCTCAGCTGTGAGAAAGGTTAAGGTTTCAATTTTAGGTGGCTTCAAGTCACAGCAGTGGAGGATAAGAGTCAGGAAAGATTAAAGGGGAAGGGCAGCGTGTTTGGAAGTGGTGGGAGTTAGGAGCCCAGGTTATTACTTATTTGTCATCTATTAGTTTAGAGGACTGTGTGGGCCTCTGCATGTGTGTGTGTGTGTGTGCCAGGTGAGAAAGGTGGAGGGAGGAGGCGTTCAGATGCTAAAGGTCTCTGTTGATGATTTGCACGCTCCATCGAGCTGACCACTGGGGCGTAAAAAGCGACATGGTCGGTTCCTTCAACCTGCTTGACCCCAATCTCCACTCTACACCAGGTCCCTGTGCTGTCTCGCCCACCCTGCGGAGCCCCTCCTCCTCGTACCCCTCCCCATCTCACAGGGAAACACACACACATGCATGTACGAACACACAAACACATGCACACCCTTCTGAAAAACATAAAGGAGATCAAGCAAGTCCTCCCACCGGAGCTGAGTCCTCCCCCAATTTGACCTTAGGATGAAATATCCCCTCAGCAAATACATGGAGGCTCCACATTGCTTATCTTGCTTTAATGAAAACACCATGTGGAATTTGTTATGTGCAGCTGTTTGTTTGTTTTGCATAGCAGCCAGACACCTGTCCCATAAAGGTAAGACAAGCTGCAAGTTCGTGTGTGATGGAGCCACGTGTGTCCACGTACATGTCTGTATTTCCACCTGCGCATAACGACTGTCATTTAAAGACCTGAGACGATTCTATGAGAAGCATTAAAGTGACACAAACACACACATACATCCCTCATCAACGTTAGTTCGAGTTTATCCTTTTCTTTGTATTCTCTTTCAAGAAAAACATCTAAAAGTATGATCAAAAGTCTAATTTCCAATTATTGCAATGTGAACTGAACCGAATTTCCCAAATCCCACATGTGAAATAACCACATCTCAAACTGTGCTGGCTCTTGGCACTAGAGGGCACTAGGGCTGCATCTATGTCCAACTTTCCCTCCACCTGCAGAGTGTGTGTAGGGGGAGCACATGCTTCTCATATGTAGGGTCCTTATCTCTCTCTTTAAATCTCTCTTTTCCCCTCTTCTCCGTCACTCTATCAGCCAGATCAGACCGCCATCGGCCAGCTCTCAGGAGCTCTTCAGCCCTAAGAAGGTCAACTGAAGGAAAACTTCCTCCCATTTGGATCCACTAAGGCACCTGTGACCTTGCTTCCCATGATGAATGAGTGTGAGCATGTGTGTGTGTGTGTGTGCATGATCGTAGCTGACAGGAATCACGTTTGTTCCATTGTTCCATTGTTTTATTGCAATCAAAGCCCCAACAGCACATACACAGCTCTACAAACGCCACCACAGGCCCCTTTCTCCTTTTTCCTTTGTAAATGAAATCAATAGACGCAGCGTTCGCATCCTTATTCTGTCACTGCACATCTGTCGCAACACAAGGCAACAAAAGAGCAAGATGCTTTAGTAGTGAGTACACGTGACCTGACACACAACACATGCACACACACTCACAACCAGGAACGCAAATATTAAAATAATGACTCCAATTATTACAAGATCAATTGGCTTGATTTCAATGGGAGAATTACACTGCGGGAACAGTGTGTGTGTGTGTGTGTGTATAGGCTACCTTTTCAGACTTAAGACAAGTTAATTGGGGTCTACTTGTTCAATCAGGGACCAAAACTGTGTCCCCAGTTGGGTTTGACTAAGTGTTTAAGATTAGGGTTAGTAGTGGTTATGGTTAGTGTTAATAACCATAACCACTAGATAGAGCCGATATGTTGAAGGATACATGTCTCCTCAGTATAGGGCACAGGTGCGTTGCTGCCAGCGGGCATGTAGCTGTAGAAGGACACCTCCAGAGTATAGCAGTAGGATGTATCGTCAAGGAGACCACCAAGGAAACGTCTACCGGTACCAGCCTTCACCACATCTCGGTTAAAGGACGTGTTGGACTAAAGGGATACAATAGAAAAACAGCATCAATGTGAAGAAGCAGAAAGATAACACTTCAGTCAGAGGACTTGGTGTCAGCAAAATATCCACTGTGGTAAATCATCTGTCAGAACGACACTGGAGTCTGGAAAACCTCCCGATGGAGATCATCAGCCCAAACTATGACATCAAAGTTTAAATACCACTACTGATCGTGAATACCACCACAGAAACTGTTATGAGTTCGTACCATAGACTGTATAAAGATGGACAACACTTCTCCACCTTCTGGACAAGGGGGCCACCATCTCGTTTCTTTCTAAGTTTGTTATTCAGGTTTTCTAGGACTTTTTTTATTCCAAAGATTCACCTGGGTAGCTACTAGTACAAATTGTACAGATTGTAGATATACAATATATATATATTTATATATATATAAATATGCAAGAGATGACAGCTCCCCAAAAGTAAAGCCAAACCAACTTGATCGCTCTCTGGTGACTGACTGAAATGCCTCCATGTTAGGGGATGGGACGAGTCAAAGTACAAGTTTAAGTACACATAAGATTGCGGCACATGTATCCAAGACATTTCAGATTCATTTGATGGGCAAACATGATATGACAGTTTTGTTCTTGTGTCTGTTAACATTGACTCAAGACCCTTCAGAATATACAGTATACACCATTAATAATGGTGGTAATAGTCATGACACTTAACTGGACTCACAGTTGTTTGAAACCTGAATCAATCATGAAAGTGAATTGGCCTTTGACAAGCTAAATTAAAATAAACCTCTCATTGCAATATGAATAATAAATCCATTGACATCTGCACAGAAACCATTTGCATCATAAATATTTGACTCCAGATTTGATTTGACTTATGCGTGGCCGTCCACTGCTGTTGCACTGACAGGAGTTTGCTGGTTGACAAATGAAGAAACAAAGTAGCTACGGTCAGTGTTGTTGTCTGACAGGTCTCATCAGTGGAAACACATTTGTTTCTCTGTAATGTTCACTTGTGAGCCTCTGGAGAAGCCAGGAGAAATAATGAAGGGTAGAGTTTATTCTAACAGACTCACTTTGTTCAATGTCATTACAGAGCTTGGTTGTAAACGGCTTAAACTGAGACAGAAAAAAGAAAAAACAGTCTATTTTGGGTTTGAGCGTGTCAGCGGTACACTACACAAACACACACGATGCTGTCTTGGGAGGAGTGTGGAAAAAGTTTCCATTCACTGTCACTCCACTCTGCTGCAGTGAGAGTTGCCTCGCTGAAATGCAGACTTAGCAGCTACCAGTGGGAGTTTGCCTTGATTGTGTTGTGCTGCTGCTGCTGTGGCTGCACCGGGCTTTAGGTAGTGCTGAATGGGCAGGGGGGGGCGCAATGCACAGGGAGGGAGATGACCCCTAGGCCAGCTGTCACACAAGTAATACAGATACAGAGAGAGAGAGAGAGAGAGAGAGGGGGGGGGGAATTTGACTTGTTCCCCGTGACACTAGATACAGTAGAGACACTGACAGTCAGTGACATTTCCACACATGTGTGGGTGAACATCGACCTGTCTGGCTCCTCTCCATATCCAGGTTGGCACACTGGCCGCTGGGTGTCAATGGGCAATAAAGGTTACTCTTTATGACGTGTGTAAGTGGCTCCGCTAGGAAATGTCACCATCAGTGACTAAATGAAGGTCAGTGGAAGTGACACAGGCCCGAGAGGAAATGCTTTGGTGGATAATGCATCTGTGTGAAAAGGTGTTATTACAGTAGGTTGTGCATGTGTGGCCGGATTGAGGTGCGTCACAGTCAGTGGATGGATGTTTCCTCCCACACGTTTCCTTTGTTAAGTGTCTCTCCTCCATTAATCTCCTGCGCTTTAATTTCCTCCTTGGTTTTCCTCACCACCCTCACGCTCTACAAAGTCCCTCCTGTCCAACTATCCCCGGTTTTAGCCAACTAAGAGGTGCTTCGGCAGAACACCTGCATTGCTCACACAGAATATCCTGACCTACTTTCATGTCCCTGTGCTTCCTCATGACCTACGTTAGCTATTTGTGTTCTGCACATACATAAAGTGTGAGTGCACAGTAGGGGGCAGACATGACTCAGGAGGAAGAGTGGGTCTTCCACTAATTAGAAGGTAGGTTGTTTGTTCATTCCTCAAGTCTGTGTGTTGAAGTGAAGACGCTGAACCCCAAATTGTCCCGGATGGCTGCTGTGCTGGATATAGAAGCGATGTATGAATGTGACTCATAGTGTGACGATCTTTGAGAGGTTGTTAAGGCAAGAAGAGCGCTGTGTAAATTCAGTCCATTCATATGTCTGTGTTTTGTGGATCCGCATCTGTTTAAACCTGCAACTACAAGTCAAATCCATAACATATATACCTCATAGTGGGAGAAATCAAAGCCTAGGTCAATAACTTAATTAAAGGGATAGTTCACCGAAAAATAATATTGCACTCATCATCTACTCACCACCATGGAGGGGTAGGTGAAGTGTTTGAGTCCACAAAACCCTTCTGGAGTCTCAGAAGTAAACTTTGTAGCAGCAGAATCCAATACATTTGAAGTCAGAGGTGACTTACACTTCAGACATAATAAAACAACAGAAAAAACACAACATGCCTCCAACTGCTCAACTGCTCATTTGGTGTCATCCAAGTGTCCGCAAGCCCCGACATTCATATTTGACTCGAAATTGCATCATTTACACCATGTTTTACGCCTAAATGTCATGATATCTTCCTACAAGTTGCGTTCATTTGTCTCCCTTTCTTATTCTTATTTTGTACTGTTTTGTTTAATGTGTTTTGTTAGGTATATTAACCTTGTTTGGATGTGTGCTATAGAAATTTTTTTTTTTATTTACCCAAAGGTTATCAGTATTATTTCCTATTTTAGTATGTTTTTATTATCATTTTTATTCTGTATTCTATGATTCTTCTTATTCTTTGTCCTGTTATAAGTTACTAACTTTCCCAGATTTTTAAACAAGATTCATTAACTCATCTTTAAACTCCCCTCACTGCTCCTTTCATCGACACATCTATCCCAACAAATACTGAAACAGTTAAAGTATTATAGATTATAGGGTTAGGTTAGATTATAGATATATTTAACACCTCTTGTGTGTATGTTGATGAGTTTTCACTCATGAATATGTCTCTGCTGGCGTCATAACAATGGTGAATTAATACAGAAAGTACATGTGTTCTGTGTGTTTTCCTCAGTCAACACTCAGATGCTTGCACATATTTACACCTGGGAGGTGCTCGCGGCAACCAGGGTCTTCACTCTTGTGCCACTAAGTGCAGCACTTGGCAAATCTTGTAAGTGCCTGGCTGAACACCACCTCACCAGCAGTTGCTGAGATATGGCTATTTCATGTTTTATTTAGCCTCAGGATTGAAGCCGGTGACATTCTGCTCCTGAGCGCCACCCCCTCACCATGGTGTGTTTGTGCGTGTCTGTTTATGTGACTTACGAAAGAGAAGTCTGGTGCATTTTGGCACAGTAGTCTGGGGAAGACTGCCTGTCTCTGGACACGCTCCTCATCCTCGAACACATTGCCGTACATGAAGCCATTCAGCATGGTGGAGTGGGCATGAACATCAATGTAGAACTCCAAACTCACCCTCTGATGGAGGGAAAAAGAGGGAGGACAGTAGGGAGGATAACAGAAGGACAGAGAAACAGAGAGAGAAGGTGAAAAACAGAAGGTTAGTAAGGAAGATGTCATATTTTTCTGACACTGTCGGCAACAGTCCACACCACAGAGTATCCACTGGGAGAGAGTGGAAGGCCTGTCTTTGCTCTTGGGACACTATGCTGAGGAGACGCTTCCACCCAGGAGACAACTCCAGACCCTAAAGGCATTGCAAACTGAGAATATGCTCATATCTAAATGGAGCCACACACCCACAGAAAACTTCAATAAGAATGTCCTCCTGAAGGGCACACCTACAATAGGCTGTGTAGACACACACACACACACACACACACACACACACACACACACACTCACACAAATATACACACACACTCATGTGGATGTCAGAGATTCATCACATACCCCATACTTATTTATCAGGTTAATATTGACTTCATATTGAGTGTGTAATGCCTTTTCTCTCCAGTATACACTGTGTAAAATGGATTTGATAAGATCTGTTTCACTCGCTTGACTTTGTTATCACTCTACACAAACATACACACACACAAACACACACACACACACACCATATACCTTTATCTTGTGATACAAAAATGGAGCTTGCACAGACTTGACTTATTCTCTAACCTTTAACTATAACCCTCACTACATGTGGGAACATCATAGAGTTGCACAGGGTTGAATGAATCTGAATTTACTACTCGTAAAGTTAATTATTCCACAAATATTCCTATAACAAAACCAGTGGAGGGAAGGTAAAATTTGTTTGAGAGGATTTATCATTGCTGAACAAAATTGCTAGGTACACTGAGTGAAGCAGGACCCATGTAAAATGCAGATGCAAACAACATATGCCATGCTCACAAACTCAGTTCAACCATGTCTTTACAGACAACTGACCTATTCTGATGGCTTTTAAATGTGTAGTGTGTTCACATATGTAAGTAAATAGTGTTACTATTTTATGTGGAGTGCACTGTTGGTTGGTCTCACTATACAGCATACAAATATGAGGATTTCAAAAATTTTAAATAAATTATATCGTGTGAAATTAAGAAAAAAATATTTTTGATTGTCTTATTTCTAGCTCAACGTTCAGAGTTAATTTGGGGCAATGACAAACTGATCTCCTTCATTTCAAAGGTCAGATTTCCTTCTTTCCATTGACGCAGGCGTCCTCACGAGTTGGATTTTATCTACTCATCTAAGGCTCGCTCACATAACTCAACTTGCAACGCCTTATAAGATTCAAGATAAGATCATTACTTACTAAGTAGCATTGTGATAGTGGGAAAAATGGCAGAACTAAGTGAAAGTGTCAGAAGTCAAATTGTTATTCCGAGCAAAGAGGAGCTTTCTCTGCATCAAATCCTGGCTGGACTAAAGGTTTCTAAGAGGGGGCAGTGCATGAAACTCTACAACACTCTGAGATCATGATCAGGCAGAACCAAAGTGACCCGACCATCAGGAGATCAATACAGTACGCTTAGATCCCTATGACATAGAAAAACAGCTTTTTTATACACAATCTTCTAAATAAAAAACACAAGACTGCAATCAGAAAGAGAACTCTCAAAAGAAGGTTGTCACATGTGGTCTCAGAGGACAAGTGGCAGTTTCTAAACCACTTCTCACGAGGGGAAACAAGGCCACACTCAGGGAGGACAGAGAAACACCAGCATTTCTCAGTGGATCACTCCCAGTAAAACGTCTCGTTTACTGATGATTCCAAGGTGTAAATGGGAGTTGGATGCCTGTGCTAAATTGACGACACCCTGAGGAATAGGAAGTACCACCCCATTCTTCAGAGACATGCTGTACCCTCTGGTTTGTATCTTTGTGTAGAACAATTCAAACCAACCCCAAACACACTTCCAAGCTCCACAAGAATTACAAAAAGACTAAAGAAGACAGAGGACTGTTATGGACTTTCCTCCACAGTCACCTGAGCTCAACCCCATTAAACATGTATGTGGCCTCTTAAAGACTGAGAAAGTCACGCATTCAGTGACATGACAAGAAGCTCTTTGGAACAGAGTCAAATTATCCTGGGATATCAAGGTTCAGTTCAGCACAAACTCATGGAGTCCATGCCAAGTCAAGTGCATGCTGCCATTAAAGCAAAGGGGACACTAAGATTTTCTAATATTCTATTTTGAAAGATTCAACATCTCACATTATTTGGATTAATTAAATATTAATTTATCACTTGTAAACAAAATAATTGATTTACATTCAAAATAAATGCAAATTAGAAGTATCTTGACTAGTTGACTTGATTTAATCATTAAATCTTATATTTATTACCATTATACATATTAGAATATAAGACGCATTACAATATTTGTCCTCTCAGCCTCCTTTCTACATCTCATCACTCTGTTCTCCTCCTGGTTTCATCCACTCGCTCTTCTTTCTCCTCTTTATCTCATTCCCTCCTTCCCCCCCTCCCTCTCTCTCTCTTTCCGCTCATTCCACATTCAGCACCACACCTTGTTCCCTGTGGATCGTAAAGAGGGGGGAGGAAGGAAAGAATGAGTGGGTAGAAATGGAGAGATAGTGGAAGAAGACGGGGAAGGAGGGAGGGAGGGAGGGAGGGAGGGAGACAAGAGAAAGAGTAGAGGGAAGCCGGACAAAAGACAAAGAGAGACAGCAATGCATAAGGTGTGTGTGTGTGTGTGTGTGTGTGTGTGTGTGTGTGTGTGCGTGTGTGTGTGTGTGTAGCAGAAGACAGAGGGGCAGGGAAGAGCAAACAGAAAAAAACATATAAAGATGGGGGTGATGGGGGTGCAAAGAGAGAGACAGGGAGGAAATAAGTACATAATAACAAACAGAGAGAGAAAAAGAAGAAGAGACAAAGAGAGAGAGATATAGAGAGAGACATAGATGTGTGTAGAGAGGTGCAGAGAGATTGACAGGATAGAGAGAAAGAAAAAGAGAGAGAATGAGAGAGAGAGGGAAGCGGTGCTTGGGCGGCCCGGACGACGCAGTGTGCCTGTGTTTGAAATTCCGCTCACAGCCAAAGCAATTTCCTGGCGGTGGCTGTGCTGTCAGCTGCTTGGCTGGCTGGTGGTGAAATATGGTGGCTGGGAGTCGGCCGCTAGCAGCCCCCGACAACCTGATGGATGGAGCCCCAGAGGAGAGGAACAGCAGCAGGAGAAGGTGGGGGGTGGGGGGTGGGGGGTGGGGGGAGGGAGAAACAACAGAAAAACAAAACAGGAAAAAAGAGCAAGAGGAAGAAGAGGGGGAAAAAATCTAAATGCAGCAAACAGAGGTGGGTGGTGATGAGAGGTACAGAGAGAAAGAGATAAAGACATAAAGTGAGAGTTAGATAACAGATGAAAACAAAGGGGGAGAGAAGAGGGAGGAAGTTGGGGCAGTATAGAAAGACAAGGAGGAAGTAAGAGAGGTAACCCAGTTCCATTAGGCAGAGGACCAGGGGGGGGCAAAAAGGGGGTGGTGGGGACAGAGGTGGTTGAATTGCAGGAAGGTAGACAAGTGGGCGATCAAAAGTGGCAGAGTGAGTGTAACAGAGGTTAACCAGCTGTTTCATGCTTACATGGAATCCAAGTGAGTAACTCAGGTGACAGATCTCTGAATTGAATTCACATCTTACTTTATTAACCGTGTTTTAAACTAATAACTCCAAATGTGTGTAAAATATGACACAATGCATGATGTTTGAACATCTCAGTTTAAAACCATTGGTTTTAATATGCTGCTATATTCTGACAAAGCTCTCAGTGCAGGTCAACTTTGTCCTTCCACATTAAACCCCAAAATATAGCTGGATAATTATATGGTGTTTCAGACATTAAAGTAATGAATGGTGCAGTAAATTATGAAATAACAAAAGGCTACAAAAATTGGATGTAGCTACATTTCACATCAAATGATAAATTCAAACAAAAACATAAAGAGCAAAAAAATTGGTTGATCAACAAAAAAATGATCTGCAACAATTTGCTGTTTTTTAAGCAAAATACCAAACATCATGGGAATCACAAAAGTGTCCATCATCAAACATTACCCAGGTCAATGGGAAACCACGACACTGATAATATTAGATAATATTTTCTGACTCAGCATTAAAAAGGCGAGCCATACACATAGAGGACGCCAACAATGACATCACTATCAATGTGCTGTAAACATAAACACGTAGTGGAATTCATATGTCATGTCCTGCCTCCTGCATGCTTTACCCAAACACCACCCGTCGCCTCAATACTTCTTAAATGATCCTGCTGTTGTGAATGCATCTGACCTGGACAGTCTCCTGCATCCTTCATATGGCAAACTCTGCACAACGTTCAGACATTTTGGTTAAAATTGGGTCCGGACATTTCATGTCTGAAAATTGCTCATGAATGAAGGTGCACTATCATGCTGAAACAGGAATTGTAGCTATAGAGTCACATGAATTATTGGCGATTATTATCATGGACTTTTTTCCCCGAAATGGAACTAGGGTGCCTTGCCTAGACCACGTAAACAGACTTTAAGACAAGAAAATACAATTAGTATATAGACATGGCTAAACACATAGCTTTGGCCATGTGTTTATGTACAAAACCAGTCCACTGAAGAGGGAGGACACAGATCCTGCACAGTTTGTCCCTGTGACGGTTTCTCCTTCACAACCTCACATGAAGGACGGCAGCAGCAGCAGCAGCAGCAGCAGCAGCGCTAACAGTAGTAACAGCCATGGAGCCCCCACAATGTCATGTCCAGGCTTACTACAATACTCTGTTAATGCCCTGTCAATCAAACTGAGATGGTTCTGAAGGCCCTACCACTGTGATTGATGCTTCAATTAACAACCCGCTCTGACCTCCAGAATTGTTCATTTGAAATTGTAATTAAGCAATTAGGGGCAATTAAGAAACAGAGACTGCTGAATGAAAGTCAGAAGACAATTTGAGAGAGAGAGAGAGAAAGAAAGAGAGAGGGAAAGAGAGCAAGCTGTCCAAATTAAACATCTCTCACAGAAACAAAAGCCCCATCTCGCCACAGAAACTCCAGGGAACTCTCAACTTGTGGTGAACTTGCAGCGGCCGCAAACAGTTTAGTGGAAACCTAGAAGGTCAAACAAATGAATTTTGTCAGACAAGTACTTATCTTCTGCATATTAATTAGAGCAGGGTGCGGGGGTGCGGCGAGGGCCATAAATGCCGGGCTTATCTTTACACGGGAAGGAAAAGGCGCTGATTGAAGCAGGATTACAAGCTCCTGAATAAAGCTCTTGGCATCAGCAGGAGCATACCTTTGGAGGAGAAGGGAAGCAGCTGCTTGTTCAGGAGAAAAACGCTGAACTTGTGTGTAATCCATATTATCCAATATTAAAATGTGGCCTATAATATCTGTGGGTGGACTGACATGGCTTTGACGTGTGAAAGATCCAGCTGAGCTTGGCCTGAGACTGAGGTTAGACTTAGACTAGCTTTTTTTGTCCTTTTTCCATCCTGACCTTGTGACTAAATTGAGTTTGCTGCTCTACAATATCTCCTAACAATTCATGTGCAATAATTGATGTGATAATAACCTATGTCATTTTAGAGCACTTGTTAAAACAACTGCTGCTGTAGTTCATCTTGGGAGGCAGACTTGTAAAAAAGGAAAATCAGACTGTTATTCATGTCTTGCATGATATTTTTTTAACTGCTTAGTTTGCTAACTTGGAGAGGTAAGAGTTTAGATAACATTTTCCAGAACTTTTCCCGCAAGCGCCCTAGTAAAATCTGAGTGATCCCATGTGAGAAAACATGTCCAGAAAATCATCAGCAAGCAAGTGCTTGTTGATAACATTTCTAACAAGCAACAGATGTGACAGTGAAGAATACAAATATCTCAGGTGCTATACGAAGATGTCAACTTGGAAAGAACTTTTTGGTAATAAGGGCCCACGGTGCTGTCGATGCTAACAAAAACACATTCTTTCCTTAGCAGATTTTATTTATTCATGTCCTGCCTCCTGCTCTACCCAGGTGCCAGCCCTCACCTGAATGTTCCAGAAATGTTCTTGTTGTTTTAAGAACGTCTGACCTGGAAAATCTCTTGCTGCGTTTTTCATGTCAACAAAAATATTTTTCCGGAGTTCATGTTTGAAAACAGCTAATGACAGAACAAAACTATCTTTCTGTTTTTATGTCTGCTATACCCTCTCATGTGGATTTGTGGAACAAACATCAGGGGCAAACATTCACTCTGAGACAAACCTAACTTCATGAAAGAGATGGAAGGAAAGGTGTCATATTACTTAAACACTGTAAAAGTGTTTCCAATCTTTCAGCCAATTCAGGTCATGGGGGCACATGGTCAGTGACCTTCTAATGATGTAGCCGTGACAGAACATGGCAGATGGCATGACCTGCTTCATGGACGAGAGTAAATGACACAAAACTCTGCCTCCGTCTGTCTCCATCTCTCTGATTTTTCTCCCCCCTCCCTCTCAGTCTGCACTGTGCTCTCAAATTGATGACGGTATTTGTCTGTTTATGAACACAGAGGTGACTTGTAATCAGGCTGAACGGGCACAGGCAGCGCTCTGCTTCGGGCCTGTTAGTGCCACATAAGCTGCCACATCTGTTGGTATGTCCTGCCAGGAGAAAAAGGAGAAGAGGAGCAGGAAGCCAGTAGGTAGAGACAAAAAGAAGAGATATGAATCGCCAGGGTAAAAAGAGCAAGAGGGGACCTGTTGGAATAAATGAATTTGAAGTATGTAAAAAAAGAATTTAATAAGTTGACAAAAAAGCGTAAAAATTGCCAGAGAGTGAGAGCTTTATCTGTATCTTCCTATGAAAAGCAGACGATTCAGTTTCCAAAAGAGGGAGTATAAAGAGCGGGATGATGGAGGGATTGAAACGATGTAGGGATGATGGGGAAAAATTGGCTGTAAATCTCAGAAATGGATCAGAAATGGTTGGCTGATTTTGACATCTTATCACACACAGAGAGAGGAGAGAGAAGACAGGGAGGCAAAGAAAAAGACACAAATACACGCAAAAAAAATACATGATGTTCATAGCGTCACATTTATATGGCAGATCTCACTGTTGCACAAAGAAAAAGAAGAAAGACAACGAGAGAGCCTGTGGTGTCGGGCTGTAGAAGTCATAGAAGAAGGACGTAAGGGAGAATTTCAAGGTGCAAAATTCATCTGGGTGCTGTGACAGGAGCTAATACATCTGTTTCAGATGGAAAATTAATTTTCTAATATTAAAAAGGTCAAAAAGAAGCCAAGGCAACAATGACCTCTTTGTCATTCTTAACAAATTATCCAAAATGGCAGTGTCAAATTGGTGGGGATACGCCGGCCAGTGATGAATGCTTCTGGTAATCAGCCAATCAAAAAGAATTCTTCTTCTGCTTTTGATAAATGAGCTGGAAAAGCCACGCTTTAGGAAGGAGATGGGTCCATTTGTTTCTTTGGTCTCTTTTCCTTTTTTTTCCTCCCTCTCCATTTCTCTTTTCAAAACAAACAACAGGGTAGCTTGGGAACAGATTATAGCTCCTTGCATCACTGACTCTTTCAGCCATTTTCCCTGCTGACCAATGTTCAGCCACAGATGGTAAATGATGGAATTTTATGAAACAGCTTGAGCAGACTCACCTTCAGATGGATGGAGAGGAAGGTTACCGCCAGCTATAAGCAAATGCTGTTGTTGTTGTTGTTCACACAATGGCTGTACTTGATCACACCTGTGTTTTACATGTCACGTTGTATTTACCATTGAAGTGCTCGTTCAAAATGTGCCTGTCGGTACAGGTTGACAGCTTGGCCTGCGTTAATCCAGTTTAGAGCGGCAGCATCCGAACAACTTCACACAAACTACCCGTTCAAGAGGTACGGAGGTATAAAGCCTCCCAAGGGCCTGGGGGGGAAACGTGTAGACCATGGTTTTATAGATCTGTGCACATGGATTCTAAACTGTGTTCTCAGATTCATAATCCCTCACTGCCCTCTGATCGCAGCACAGTAAATACAATGTTACACAAAGACAACAAATCCTAGCATGTCCGTGCTGCAAATTGCAATAGCCCCTCATACAAAAACACTTCAAGGTCAACATTGTACTTCCTCAACAATATAGAAAAACAATATACAGTCAGATGGATGGAACATAGACTTTATAGAAAAATGGACAACGTGTCTCCACTTCCTCCTTCTTTCCAGAAACAATGCCAAAATATCGTGGATATGAACGCAGCGATTGGGCGAGGTCCTTCTAATACACACACTCGACCAATTATGGGTCAGCCTCAGCTGTCAATCAGGACATTTCACCCGATTTCTATAGCATAAAATAACAAATTAAAACCAAACCTATCAGGATAAAGACTTAAACATATATCAATGTGATAAGAACTACATAAAATGACAGAAATATTGGACGTGTATATTGACATTTCTGTTAGGTCCATGTCCCATCTGCTAACATGGGGGAGGCAGGATTTATGACCTATAGTGCAGAATTACATAAAGATCTCATTTTAAGCCAAACTGATAATTTCTTTCTGTGGTTCACATGGTGGAACACCATTGTCCTACATGACCTTTAGACACAGTGCAACATTGGCATCATTGTCCTCTTTCTTTTAACTACATGAATTTCACCCCAGGATTTACTCTGTCAAAACTCCCCTTAACTTATCATATGAACAAGTATTTTCTGATGCTGTTGACAGCCTGATATAGTTTACTCTACAGTGTCAAATAACTGTTACTGAAAGACTTTTAAAAACAAATGAAAGAGCCATACTGTTGCATTGTTTGACATTCTGTCTTTATGATCAACACAGCAGGGGGAGTCTCTCAACTTATCAAACAACAAAGCGGTGTAAACATGGCTGCTTGTGCGTGAACATGATGTCTTGACAAAGAGCTACTCTCTGAAAGTGAAATTACAATGGTGGAGATGGTTCAGTTTGTTGTGGTGATCAAAAAATACATTTATTGTTGACTTAGAATTACTTATAATAATAACACAAGCATTTCCTTTAATAATATCTTAATTTCAATGGAAAAATTACTTCCATTGTCAACTCTGTGTACACAGTCTGTATTCAAATAGAAATAGAACTGCTGATTGGACTTTAAGTTACGGATTTTAAAAGATAATTTTGAGTGTAAATGTTCTGGATTTATGTACAAATCTTTTTCAAATCAACATTTCCAACCATCAATACCAACGCAGTGTAGATTGCTGCTACACGCTTTGATTTAAATGCCATTTGTCTGAGAACTTGCAGCCAGTTATTGAAGTTATTGCTTGAACAGAAGAAGGAAGCTATTTTCCCAGCAGAAAGAGAGCGCCGCTGAATTCACAATAATGGAGAATTGCTTTGGAGTGATGGGGGTGTCTGTCACAAGAATGGTTGATGGGGTTTCAAACCGAATGGGCTCTTTTGTGAAACGGAGGGCAATGTGACTTTGAATTATGATGCCTTATGCATAGAAGTGGTGATATCTAAAGAAGTCATGGTGACTGACAAATACCCAGGGTCAGATTTGTATACATGGAGGTGCACAAAATTCCTACACTGCATCTATAACTCAGTTAAAGCTCATGATTTATATGGAAACTGACAGAAGCAAGTGTGGACAATGCAATGAATGGGCATTAGAAGTTTATCTGGACATATGTTGCAATGAGTGATGATACCTAAATAGAGGTACGGAACCATTAAAAACACAAACTGTTTTAGCTCTGAGAGTTAAATTTTTTTTAATTTTAATGTTAATATATACAATATTAATGTCAATGATTGCAGAGACTGGATATGGTTAGGTAAATTATTAGATTCATACAAAACTCCTAAACACAGCACTTAACATATCATTCATATACTTCCACCACAGCCATCAGAGACTATTTAGGGTTCAGTGTCTTGCCCAAGGACTCATAGGCATGTAGACTGGAGGATCATACAGTTTGTTAGCCATGTATGATCGAGTGAAAAAAGAGGTTTTTTCTAGAGAAAGCTACACTTACTGTTACTGTTATGTTCTAAAGTCAAAGGTTGGAGCTGATTAAGTAAAATTGATTGTTACCTCCAGGTTAGCAGGGTTACACAAAAGCTACTGAACAACTTAGTTTGAAAGTTGGTGAGAGATGTGGTTAATTTTAGTGTGGATCCTGACCAGGGACCTGTTTTTCACTTCCGTTAACAGTATGAGTATTTTCTAACATTGTCATTGATTTCTCAGAGAATAATTCATGGATCTTGATGAAAATATTCAGAGATGTTTAAGAGACTGTATGAGTGTGTGCAATTTGGTGCAGATTCAACAGGTATAATATGAACTGTATGCATTAAAACATAATGAGATTCTAATGTCTACTACCACACTATACTTAAAGGGTCAAGCTGAAACTCCAAACAACCCATTTTAGACTGTTCTTTGCTACACTAAAGGTGCAATTACTATTTTGAATTGGCTCTTTGTGCAAAATGATTAAATATAAGAGCAGGGGCTTGCACATATTGCTGATTAATTCTTCCACAGGCCCCCTGAGCTACAGACCTCCACCAGTTAACTGGTTTTGTGGGGCACAATTTTAGAGTAGACAGTATGAAAAATAACCATACACTTGAAAATCACCTCCCATATAGCTCCCCTTCAGTCTCTTGGTTTTTAAACAAATGACCACACAGAGTTAGCAGCTAGTAAATGCGCCACATATGCTAGCTTAGCCCGAGTACTCTGCTGTGGCTGCTGCTGATCTCTTGTTAATGGAGTCCTCCAGCAGAGCCCTCCAACCCTGGTAGCCTCATTAGACTCTGTGCCCGCTGTGAGAGATGAGCGTGAATGGAGGGCAGCAGCATAGGGCTTCCTGGCTGCAGGGTTGGCATTGAAACTGGCATCTGGGAGCCTCAGACATGAGTAGTGTGTCTGATGGGATTAGCTGGCTGTGGTGAGAAGCAGACAGAAAGGGAGAGGTTGCCCGAGTCTCCAAATTAACTCTGCAAGACGGAAAGCAATCATCGGGGGGGGCAACAGGAGGACAAGTGCTGGTGAAATGGTTATCAACCAGGAGGGAGAGGGAATGGAAGGTGTCTGACCGCCACAAGTAGACTCAGGAAACATATGGCACAATGTTGTTACCCACCAGAGAGGTAAGAGTCCAGAGGATACATCTAAGTACAGTACATATCTATCTATTGAACTGTGGAGTCAGGTGGCAGGTGATTTAGTTCTTTAATGGGCTTCAGCAGTGTAGGGTAAAGGTCTGGCCTAAACTCAGCATATATGTCACTGATGCCCTATTTTGCACAATAATGGCCTCCAAACTGCAGATTTTCAAAAACTTTCAAGGCCTTGTGTATTTCATAGCACTTTGGACCATGTGCCAGAAAGGTTTGTGGATGATGTAAAGAAACAGATGTCAAATAACTATCAAATATACAAATAAATAATTTATCATGTACTATTGCTTTGGTTTTGAAGTTACAACTGCCAAAGGAGAATAAGCTCACTGAGCTTGCTCATAATGTTCTTCTCTGATATTTGCTGATGTAGACTTTATCATGACTGTTTGAGCGTTGCTACTCATTCTTGTGTTTTCATCTGGACAGAGATTTTCTTTAAAAGCGGAGGGGGAAATATCCATAGTTTTGTAGACGAGGCTTGAATATATTTTTAAATTTGTGTGAAACTAATCTTTTTTTGCATTTGACCTCTTAACACGAAGCAATGTTTACTTTTCAGTACCTTCTTTTGAATTGTGACTTCTGTCACTTGTTTCAGTTAAATAATTTCAGTAATAAAGGTCTAAAGAGGAAAAAAAAGTTGAAGTTGAAGAAAATATCAGAATAAACAACATTTAGTGCTGCAGTAATTAATTAATCACAAGAAACCTTCAGGACGGCTCAAGTTTGAAACCATTACTAAAGGTGTAACAGTTACAATTCATTTGTAAAAGAATCATCTGAGAGAGAGGAACACACACATGATGGCAGGAGAACCACAGATTAATGCATTTGATAAGACCTGTTTCTCAGTGTAATGCTACAATACTGTAGTTTGTGTTAGTATGTGTTGTCTGTTTGCTCAGGCTGACTATGTGTGTTTTTGCGTGTGTATGCATGTGTGTGCGTTTGTGTGAATGACAGGCATGACTGGATCACCCTGCCATGACAGAGTCTATCGATCAGTGTGTCAGCACCAGGGGAAAAGGTTAATCTGCCCGACGCCAGCCCTGCGCCTCACCCCATCTCTGGCCTGCCCCGCATCCCACCCCAGCCCACTCCCTCTCTTATCAGGATTAGAGGAATGTACAAAAGGGCAGAGTATTCCCAGGACACACACTGACCTTCAATAATCCCACTAACCTGCCGTTCTGCTTATAATTAACATCAGGAACAAAAAGAGAAATCCCTGGCCTGCCTGCATAGAGCTGCTCTGACTGGGAGACCGGAGGAGGAAAAAGTTACAGTACAGTTACAGACTGTAAGCATGGAGACTTGCTTCAGTTATATGTTTTCAATGGCCAGGTGAGGTCATCTGACATTCTAGGTGTGCTGACTAGGCCATCCATGCCCCCCAGTGCACAAACCCCAGACACAGATTGGAGAAACATGCTGAACCAAGCAGGGAGAAAGAAAACTGTTCGTGGGACCAGTAGATATTACTGTGAAGGAATGTTGACAACAGAATGGAGAACATGTATGTGTGTGTGTGTGTGTGTGTGTGTGAGTGCCTGCTCACAGGGTCTTGGTTCATCTGCACTATGAGTTGCTTGACAGCGTGCAGCGTGGGGTGGGCCCATGGAGAGGGATCCTGCCAGTGGCGATTCAAGTCGAAGCCCATCAAAGAACACCTGTACACACACACACACACACACACACACACACACACACACACACACACACACACACACACAAATTCAGAATAAAGTATAACTGTGTTTGCCTCATAAAACATATTGCAGATGATTAATGGTACCCTGTGGAGTTTTTGACCACTTCTAGTGCTATGGATCTATGTGTTTAAGATTTGGTTACCATTTAGTTTGTGTCTTGTGCAGGTCCTGCCATTAGTTTCACGCTATTTCACTGATTGATAGACAGAACTGGTAATAAGTCAATAAATGCAGCAACGTGCCAACACAGGTAAGGAAGAAGGAAACTGCTAGAGAATAATTATGATTGTAAATGTACCTGTGTCAACAATCACTCCTTCATTCAGCCCTTCTCTACTCTCTACATCCATTCTTCAACTAGATTGCACGTTTTTTCAAGGAACCTTGAGAAAACCCCACAGAGTTAGGACCATGATTCCTCTTGCTGTGGGGCAATGGTGCTACATTGTCATACTGCCCTATATATTACCCATTTAGACATATACGAGACTGGATTCATAAATCGGTGTCATTTTGAGATGGGAGTTCCAGTGTAAAGTTGCAGCAACATGGACTCTGTTACCTGCCCCACTGCAGCTGTTAGAAGTTTTTTTAGCAGTTTGTGACTAAGGTGTTTATATGGAGCTTTTTTCTGTTTAGGCTCTGATTAGACTCAGAATATTAGGCTCCATGTGAACATACCTATTTACTAAATCCTTTATTGATTATACAGGATATACTTTGGAGCAGTGATACAGGGCAGCCAGCCATGAACAAAATACATCTCCCAGGTTAAAAGACATTGATTCCTTGCTCTGCATGTGTCCTGTCTGCTCTGCACTGTATACTGCTGAGATGAATGTGCGGTGTGTGTGTCTGTGTGAGGGACAGAAGGAGAACATGCAATGAGCATGTGTGTATGGTGTGGTGAGGACCATCACTTTTCACCTTCTGTCAATATGCTGATCATTACCACTCAGTGTGAATACAAGCTCATACAAATAGTCTTTTAGAATCATCAATCAAAGTCATGGAGATGGAGAGCTACATTCGTTAGCCGATCTGTCTTTCTGTGTGGTGTTTGCATGTCTTCTCTGTGCCCACAGTCCAAAGACATGCAGGTTAGGTCAAATGGCAACTCTAACTTAAAGTGTGAATGTGAGGGTGAAAGGCTGGTTGACTCTATATTTGATAGACTGGCAACCTGTTGAGGGGGTATCCTGCCTCTTGCCCAATTTCAGCTGCGATTGCCTGCAAACCCCCCCCCACCTGCGACCCTCAAAGGATATGTGGTTGAGCTCATGGATGGATGGATGGATGAGCAACTAAGATTCTCTACTAGTATTTTAACTAGCAGTAGGGAGGCTTGACCACTAGATGGCACTCACAAACACACCAGAGGCACGCTGTTGATGCTTATCTCAATGTGCATTAGTATTCCTGGGGCTGAGCCCATTAAGTAAAAGGCAATGAATAAGGGAAAGACAAGAGAGGAAAACAGAGGAGAGGAGGATGCCCACAGAGCTGCACCAATAGTGTTAAAGCCAGAGAGGAGGAGAAGATGGACAGAGGCTGGCAGAGAGAACAGCCCCATGGCCAAATACTATCTTCTAACAAATGCACTGCTGTGAGCTATATGAATTCATTAAGCTCCCTAAAGGTGGAGTTAAGAGGATATAAACCCACATAGCAGGATAACCATGTAATGTGTTAATTCTGTCTAATGCGGTGACACATTCAAATTAAGAATTAAAACATGTGTGCTTGTGTGTGTGTGTGTGTGTGTGTGTGTACCTGTAGTTGCCCAGGTAGACCCCATCAGGGTTTAGCATGGGGACGATCTTGAAGATCACATGATCTCTCAGGATCTGAGCCACAGGATGTTGGCTTACCAGGAAGTCAATCACACCTAAACACACACACGTACACAAAAACAAACACACACACAAACACAAAAAAAGACTTAAATAGAAAACCGAAGACAGGCGGGCAGTTAATTGAGTTTTGAGAAACAAAAGGAGAAGGAAGGACAGCGAGGGGCATCATCAGAATCAGGGGAGGAATAGGAGACGTCAAGCCTAAATCGATACAAATGGAATGGAGCTGACGGCGTTGGAAAACAGACAGCACACAGCGGGCGAGAAGCCAACTCATCTGATTCATGATAATGCACACACATACTGAAACACACACACCCACACAGCAAGAAATTATGGAAAGATGGACAGACGGAATGATAGATAGATAGACAGATAGATAGATAGATAGATAGATAGATAGATAGATAGATAGATAGATAGATAGATAGATAGATAGATAGATAGAAAGAAAGAAAACGCCATCTGTGCACCTTGTTAGCATTAATGGACTTTCCTGAGTCTGTCTCACTGAGCTGAAGTGCTGGACAGGGACCACTGTGAAAGATAAGGCAGTGCCCTCAGTCTCTCTATCACGCCATCCCTCCCCTCCTCAGACCTGCCCCCTATATAAACAAGGAAGTGTGACCCAGAAGGAGTGAACCTGCCTGCTCACCTCAGTCTGAGCAGGAGGACTGGGAGCAAGAGAGTTGTTAGATCCTGCTAAATTTGTCTTTTAGGTTGTTGTACTGCAAAAGGAGACAATTTCCCATAGGTTCCACTGCATTTCAAGACAAGGCAACTTCTAAGCTATCCTCAAACTCACACTGTTTTTCCTGAGATATTATACTGAAGCACTGGTTCTTGTATCTATTCCTGTCACTTTCATAGACCTGGGTTCAGGTGCAGAGCATCTGTCTTAAGAATGTAACTCATAGATGAGTTTATAATGTATGTGGTATGATTCAAAAGAAGATCGGCACCATTCTAATCTTGGGGGGGCGGGGTTAATTCTGTGAACAGGGCCGTTGTAACAGGGTGGGAAAAGCAGACATTTGCTGAGAGGGGGCCCAACGGCTGATTACCTTAGTTCAAAGAAACAACACTTCTGTGAGAACCATTTAAATTCCATGATCAACTATGCAATGACACCCTGCTCGAAAAAAACAGTAATGAGGCCCAATGCCACTAGCTTTCTCCTAAAAGCTTCATATTTGAGATGATGGTTGAAGACTAAAATGAATAAATGTGTGTCTTATGTGTGTCTGGGATGATGGTGGAGGTTTGCACTTTACTGCTTATGTCTATGCACACTACACACTTTGTTCCTGATTTTAATACTAAGACAATTGTTTGAAGATTGGAATGGAAACGGAATAATGCGGATTGATTTTTGGTTTGGTTTTGCCCCCCTAGGTCCCTTTCGACTGGGGCCCCTTAAGTTCCTTGAAACACCCCTGCCTGTGAAGACAATTGTATCATGGTGCATGTGGTAACATTTTTCATTCTTTTCAAAGTAAATACCAACTGCTGACATGTCTTTAGTTCCATTGGGTATCATAGTGTGTGTCATGTTGTCCCATATGAAATAAGACTACAAATTCAAAACATAATTTATTGTTAACTCTAGCATGTGGTTATTAACCACCAAACAATATACAGAGCAGACGTGCAGCATCTTAATTAATCCAATCAAACAGAGCGGTCACACAACATTAAAACTTTACCTTGACAGATGAAGGAGGCAGGAGACTCTCCAGGGTGAACACGGGACGTAAGAAAGACCAGCTTCTTCTCCCTCTCGGGACTCAGGTGGTCTGGGGCTGAGGTTGTAAAGAAGGTAGAGGGAGAAAGATGTGATGTTGTTAATGCACAGAAGTAGACATGAAATTCGATAAATAAATCATTATTACTTAAGTTGGTAACAGAATAAGATTTAAACAACAGATAAAAATATAAGTTGCATATTACAATTTAGTGCGAGACTTGAGGTCTGTCCATATTCAGCCAGACACACAAGAATCAAACATCAAACCAACACATGGCACAGAATATTTAACAGGCAAGGTAAATTATAAATCTGTGGAGCTTAGGAACAGGCAGCAACAGGTGCGAACTGACAGAGGTCTCTTCTTTGAGTGAGGGTCTTCAGGTCTGGCTGAAGACGTCTCTCTGGCTAGACGCTGCTTTAAAGGGAATATTGGACTGATGAATCAGACCTTGGACACTTTTCTTGAGCATTTCCAATCTTTTTACTGTTGGATATTTTTGCATAAATGAGGGTTAATAAAAACCTTGCAACAAACTTAATCAAATCTGAGAATGTGGATGTGGAGACATTTTTTAAGACAGAGACCCTTCTGTCCTCAAAACAAATTAGAGATTAGATATTATTTCTGCATTCTTGTGATATAAATGACTACATCTGAAGCATTCTATTACAGAAGAATGACCTCAAGTGTTTACTTCATTACTGATAAATGCTGTGAAATGTTTGAGAAAATTCCAGAGATGGTCTTTGGTGTATTTGAAGCCGAGATCAAAAAGACAGAAAATGCTTAATTCTAAAAGTCAAATTAACCTTCACTTGTAAGAGGTTTTATTAACCTCACATGTTGAGGATTGTTGCATTCCTTGAGGACTCTACAATGAAAAGGCTAAATTACAGAAAAACACATGCGCTGCATTCTGCCTTTCCAGCACAGTAAAAAAAAACAGAGGTCAAAAATGTGCTGTTTTCTTGGCCAGTGTTTCTCCTCTAATCTGCTGTTGCTAATGGATGAAAGTGATTGTGTGCCTCATTGCTATACACAAACTTAATATCTTATTGATTCTTCTACCTTCCTCTGCTGAGCAGAGAAAATGCTAATTAGCAACAGGCTACGCACCTTTCCTTCTCCTTAATTCCAATTGGGCCTCAGAGTGGTATGTGTGTGCATCTGTGTGTGTGTGTGTGTGTGTGTGTGTGTGTGTGTGTGTGTGTGTCTGTTTGAGTGGTTAGGAGTCATAAACAAAAAAAGCGTTGTTCCATTAAAGTACTCTCCCTCTGATTTTATTTCGCTTTTCTCTCCTTCTGCCCTTCACAGAGACAAATGGCTTTGCCATTCAGGAGTCTCTGCGGAGTGGGGCGGGCCGTTTGTTGTAAATGTGAGTGCTTGCGGTTTGGCCGGCCGCTGGGTTCTTGGTGGCTGTGAAATTCCATCACTAAGAAATTGTGCTCTGGCCTCGACCCCAGGCCACCACACTGGCTCCTAATACAAGAGCGCAGACATAACACACAGTCAAGTACAAACCCATTGTATTGTTCGAAGCTGCAATTAGGAAACGAAAAAAAGTATAGGCACGTACGTGCACGTACACACACACAGCCAATCTCCCTACAGTAAAACCAAGAACCCAGAAAGTTTTGAGCCAAACCAGAGGCAGCTGCCAAGGTCCCGACTGTTGGGGAATTCAACCATTGTGGCCATGCTACATTTAGTCTCAGTGCCAGTGTGCCCTTGCTGCTTCATCTTCCAGCAGCTCCTGGAGCTTACAGTGGATCCACTGTTTATCCCACATCGTTCTGCTCTGTGTGTGTGTTTGTGTGTGTTTATGTGCGTGACAGTCTCCTCAGGGCTCTTACAAATGCTCCCCAAGTAGTTGTTGTGTTTATGTGTCTGTATCTTTGCATTCCTCTGTATCAGACTGTGCCCAGCCAAGCATTGTAGCACAAAATTAAGTCCTGCTATTCCATAGGCATTGCAACATCCAGCGGGAACCTGGAGGAGAAACACACCAAATCCGGGGGGGGGGGGGGGGGGGGGGTCGGGGAGGGGTCAAGGTTGAGGTCGAGAGATGCCGCTTTTGGTTGCAGAGGCATCTCTTGACCTCAGGGTGTCAGTAGAGATCAGCAGGCGGGGCGGCTGTGATAGGAGGGCAGTGGAAAGTTGAACCAAAGACCAGTAAAAAAGAAAGAGAGGCTAAGGGATTACACTGAAAGATAGCTTTCTAATGCAGCACAAATGATCTAGCTCTCTTTCCTGGAAAAACTTTTTTCTTTTATTTGCAGACAGTTTTTTTTAGAAATTGTAGTAGAAGGGAAGAACAACAGCAGTGTCTCAAACACAAATGGCCTCCATGAAGAATGTTGAGCTGAATGTCAAATCAGCTTTACCGACAGTGCATACATGAGAAGAAAAACATTTGTACTCAATTAATCCACTTTGTTTGATTATCTTGATTAATAAGATGAGCTACTTTTTCATTTTCAGTGTGTTGAATACTGGGTTTGCAATGCACATGTGTGTACATTAGAACCTACAACTAACAATTACTTAAAAGAATGATTATCTGCTGATTGTATTCTTGATTAGTAGATTAATGATTTAGTGTATGAAATCACAGAAAAACACTAACTCTCTCTGAGCAACGCTGAGACTAAAACATGCTTTTACTAGCAGGTACACTTTTCTTCTGTGGTAGACCAAAGAACACACTTAATCAGCTATACAGTTAATTCAAAACCCTGCTACACGACTGCTGACTAAGACCACACATAACATAACACACGTCACACCTATTTTAAAATCAGCATGACACGGACTTGCCCCAGACTACTTATCAGAAATGATTAAGGTTTATGAACCAGGAGGCCCCCTCAGATCCTCTGGATTTTCTCCTTAAGCTGTTCCATGAAGCAGAACCAAAACAGTTGGTGATGCTGCTTTCAGCCATTACACTCCGAGTCGCTGCAGAAGCCTTCCAAAGGATGTGGGATGAGATGAAAATATTGATATTTTCAAACATAAATTAAAAACCCATCTATTTATTCTGGCTTTTATGTCTAGTTTTATAATTCTATAGTTGTATTATCTCTATTTTTTTAAACCCTCTATCTTTTATTATTCTCTTTTCTGTTATGCTTTGGTGTATATAAGTCTCTAAATCTATAGGTTTTTTAACTCGATTTTAATTTACTTTTATCATTTTGTCATTCATGTGTTCAGCACTTTGAATTGCATTTGATTAGTTTGAAAGGTGCTGTATAAATACATTTTAACATTTCAGTAACATTTCTAAATCCCTAATTTGATGAACACAGCCCAAACCCCAGATCAGTTGTACTTTTAAAGTAGTCACATGCCTGGCATCTAAATGTATTTATGACTTTAATTCTTCACTGAAGCCTCGCTGCTGTGAAAGTACTTCTGAGAGGTCATGTCTCTCATTTATGAAGCTCTTTAACTTCACTTCATCACAGGCCTCTCTGGGCCCGTCGCCGAACACGACTGAAAAAAAATATACCTAGGAATTAGGGAGAGAGGAAATGTGTGTAAGAGAGTGGAGGTGTACGCTACAGCAGGAGGGTGGAGGCTGCTCGGGGTGCAGAGGAACGTGACAATGAGTGAGTGAAAGTGGCAGAGGCAAAATTTATGCCCACACTTCCAAATCAAAGTGCTCCCCTCAGCATATTTCTCACCTGCCAAAGTCACGCGCTGCACTGTACGGCTCATTCTCTTGCAGCTTGTCAGGAGGAAATAAAGAATTAAAAGATGTCCGACTACGATCAGCTCTGATAAATATGTAAATTACAGGAGGGAAGAAAAGTGCCTGTGAAAAACAACATAAATCTAATGCATTCTGAAGGTCAGGCTTGATTGTGCTGGTCAGCTCTTTCTGTGGCGAGTCTTGGGAACTTTGGGTTCAGTCTCATATAAGTTGTGACATGATGTAATTAACAAAACTCATCCTCATCATTCTTCTTCAGCGGGTACAAAGGAAGCCCTGTCAGGATAGGCTTGAAACCTCGTGGAATATATTTAAATACATTTACCAACTTTAATAATAAATTTGATTTGAGCAGAAGCAGATTTCGCTTACTCTTTAATCTCATCTCTGTCCAAACTTTCTTACATGTAAGGCTGAGGGACGATTTTAGGACTGGCACTAAAATTTATGACTGCAGTTATCTTATTGGACAGCAAATAACACCTGAGGTTTTATAATGGAGCAGATGAAATATGGGTATCTAAACTCTTTGGCACATGATGAAGAGAGAAAATATGCTACAGTATAAACTGCAACCCCGCATCATACTGCAAAGTAATACAATAAAAAAACAAAACAATGTTACACTGGCCACAGCTTTATACCACATTATACAACAACTCTCAAACCAAGGCCTCTGTATATCTCTCTCGCCTCTCTCTGCTCTGTGGGTTTTACACTGTAATAAATTAGCCTCACTTTAGTGAGACGGCAACAAGACACGCTTGGCGCCCTGCTCAGTGCGTCATATCGGGGATGGGCTCGAGCTGTAAATTGTCACCGCCGCTGAATTTATACAGAGCCTTGGGGCGAAATGCAGCACAGCGTACTGCCCAGCGGAGTGAGCCCCAACAAGCATCAAAGATCTGCACTTCTTCAACCAACCACCACACCCACCCCTCGCTCCACCTGCTAACACCACCCACTCTGCCACCTCAAGGACAGAGAGAGAGAGAGAGAGAGAGGAAGAAAGAGAGAAGAAAAAGAGAGGCAGGGATGTAGGCTGAAATGTGGAGAGCTCTAAAGTGATAAAGAGTTTTATGATGCCGTTTTCCTCCCCCAGTGTTTGACCAGGTCCCTGACTTGTTTTTTTATGTGTGCATGTGTACGTGTGTGTGTTTGTGTATGTGTGTGTGTGTGTAGGTGTTGCAGAGCCCGTGGCGTGTTGCAGATTTATTCAGCATTCAGCTCATCTTATTGTGGGGAATGCAGGGGCACTGCCAAGGCCTCCTCACACTTCATTCATAAAGTATCCCCCTGTCACTTCACATATTGCACAGCTAAAGTCTCACAGAGGTGCAGGGTGGAGGGAATAAGTCCCATCATAAACTGCTAATTCACATGAAATAGGGATGCAGGGTTTTTTCTGAGCACCTGAGACATCTGGGAAAAGAAGACTGCAGAGGGAATGATGTACTGTACATACGGACAAAGACAAAAAGAATGATTGATGAAAAGACAGGGGACAGTGAAGGGGACACAGACACAAATAAAAAGACTAATGGAAAGCTGAATGACACAGAAAACTTATCTGAGCTCATTTAAATCTTCAGTAAATCATTTTAGTATAGTTATATACAGGAATATACACCTTTATCCTACAAATAACTAAATAAAACGTATATTAAGGAAAAAGTAAAATGACTTGAAATCTGCCAAAACAATATCAACCATTTGTCTGTTGAGTTTTCTTTTCTGTTATTAATTATTACATATTATTAATACATTTGTCCAGGAGAAATACAGAGGACATGACCTCAGTGTTCCTGAAAGATGCCACAACCCTGGTGATGTATCTGTATACCACAGTTTATAGTATACTATTTTGCATGGTATATATATCTTAACCAGTTATCTTTTTCTGTTCATCAAGTTGCACAGTCTGCTATGGTAATATGTATGTTCTGTATATTGAGTGGAATCATACAAGAGTATGTTTGATGTATGCAAATATTATTACATTTGTGCCTATAGAGTAGTTTTGAAATGGACAGAGAGGAAGGAAGACAATGTGACGGACACAGGTGAGACAAAGGTGAAATGATAGAGCGACATCGTGGGTGACACCTCTCCATGGTATCTGATGGATGAATTCACCTCTACCTCTGCAGCATCTGACTACACCTTCGTCCTGTCGTCCGTTTATCTCTGCACTCCCTCGTCTGAGCTCACCTTCTTCCTTCACGTCCTCTCTTTCTCCTCACAGCTATCTAATTGTGTACACAGCTGAAGAGAGTAATCATAAGGAGAGATGTGTTGGTCAGAGGTGTGTGTGTGAGTGTGTCTGTTTGTGGGATTGACAGAGAGAGGTTTACAATGTCTATGTCGAGACACTCAATTGACATCACGTCCAGACGGGGAGGGACACAAAGAAGAAGAGAAAAGAAAATTAGGGGAGTCATAAAGGGGGCAAACGATGGAGACACAGACACATAAAAAAGAGACAGAGAGAGAATGATGGAAGAGCGGAGGAAACCCTTGAGAAGAAAGCATGTAAATATACCAAACGGCGGGCCTCTTAAGTGGAGATGAAGAGGCGGCAGGATAAAAAGCTCTGAGCGCTGTGTGATTATGGATCAATTTGCCGCAATCAAGCCCCCTTATGGCTGGTCCCTGTGAAATAGAGAGATTTCTGCTCCTCAAGGGCAGCCGTGATGACAGTGGAGGTCACAGATGACAGGAGAGACAGAGTGACAAAGGGAGACACGCAAACAGACATGCAAGCATCATAAGCACGGGAAGGAGGGGAAACACTCTGTCCCCAACAAGGTGCGAGCCGGACATCAGCATTCCAGCCCTCGCTGCAGGGCTGTCTAATTATGTAAATAGGAAGAGGTGGTGGGGAGATGCACGCCTTTGGCCGTCACTGACCATGGAGCGGACTGGTACTACTGTCAGTTCTGGTCCTGTTAGTGCCACAAATGAGTATTCATGTGGATACAGCATGACAATAATAAACTAAATGAGGACTACCTGATTTCATTAACGATTCAGCAGTGAATTAAAGCAGCAGAGTCTTGTACTGACACCGACAGCAAAGCTAAAAGAGGAACTTAAAGGTCCAGGGGGTTGGATTTAGGGGGATCTACTGACAGAAATGTAATATACTATTCATAAATGTTTTTCATTAGTGTATTAATGACCTGAAATTAAGACTCATTATTACATTAGAATGAGCCCTTTATATCTATATTGGTAGCAGGTCCGCCATGTTTCTACAGTAGCCCTGAAAGGACAAACACTTTCTCTCATGAGGGTCTTTTTATGTTACCTGAGGGACACTGTAGGTCCTACATGATTGGAAGATGCTGATTTGTTGCATCATACAAGCTCACCAGTGGATGCCACTAAAGCCTGGTTCCCAAGCCTAGATATTTAGCCTGATTTTTTCCTCTTTCCAAATTTTGGAAGTCATCCAGATCTGAGCCAAATTGGAGTTGGAATGCCAATCGCTATGTGTAAACTCTTCAAAGACGCAATTTGTGAGGCTCGCGGAAACGTTGATTATGCCGACTTTTAGACTAGACTTCGAGCAGGCTTAATATCTAGATGAATCGGCAAAAACTACAGCCAATCAGAGCGGACGAAACATACTAGTCAGGGTTTCTCCTGGTGAAAGATCGTGCAGTGTGTGATCACCCTTGTTGTCAGAAGTGACAGTAGTTATGTAGTGTGAACTGCACAGAGATCCCACGACTTTAAGTGTTGTGTAGTGTGAACTTGGCATATATTCCACGTACTGAACATTTAACACCAGACGGGTGCAGTAACCACACCCAACAGTGATGTCACTGTGTACCAACACAACAAACAGGATTTTAAGAGGTTGTCAAGGCGCTCTGAAAGAACATTTCAGAACACAACAAGTTAAATACAGTAAGGCATGGAAAAAAAAAATTCATATTAAGACATAAATGTTTAATTACCACAAGGGATTTTCACTGTCTTTCACTAAAAAGCTATAAACAGTCAAGGTTGAATGAACCATTATGTTCTTCAGTGTGTCTGTTCATCAACATGACCTTGACAGAAATAGTCATTAGAGGTTATAAATTAATATTAATATTTATTTAATTGGTTTTAAAATATTTATTCCAAAAATCCTTTTTACTGATTTAAAGTTTCGTATAATGTGGAGCTACATTCATGCTCAAATAAGCAGAACTGTGTGCTCATTATAATGTTATTCATTCTAAATGCTAGATTCAATAAAATATGGTGACATGCAATGCAAGGTTTAGAAATCCTTCCTCATGACCACTGTCTGCTGTGAGTGTGAGCCTTTATTCTTTGTCTAGTCTTCAGCACCAACAACAACTTCAAGCTTTTCTTCCTGCCACTTAGAAGCAGAGCCCGTATCTCTTACAGTCACACACTGTTTTGTGGAGCCCCGTAACTGTTGAGAACGAGTGTGATAGACAGTTGGCCCTGAGTGGTAGACAGAGATCCACTGAGAGAGAGACAAAGAGGGAGCTCTGTCATGTATCAAAAGCAATGGCTCCTTTTAGCGATATGATACGGACGTCTGGTGCAAAATCAGAGATGCGGACTGCTTAGGGTTTCAAGGCATTGGTCACAGGCCTCTGTGAAACCCTGACTTCTCCTCTCTTGCCTTCAGAAAATGATGACAGGAGGAGAAGGACATAAAAAGGAGGGATGGTTGGTCTGTGCGCCGCATGATACAGAATCAGAGACAGCCAGTAATGGCATTTTTTGAAGAATGTGCCACTGAACTTTAAGGGCTGACTTTCTTGAAAGGACAAGTTACAAATAGGAAGAAAGGAGAGGGAGAAATGATTTCCCAGGGATATACCCCCCACTGTGTTGCCCTATCGCTGCACCACAGTGAGGGAGTGTGTGTGTGTGGGTACGGCACATGACCGTGTATTTGGACTACGCAAGGAAAAATGGCTGCATGTGAACAAGCGGACATACAGTACAGGGACACCTCTGGCTGAACTGGAGCAGTTTGGACACAGTTTGTTCTTCAATGTCATTCAGGCCACTGTTGCTCAGAGAGAAGTTGTAACTAAAATCCATCTGACAAGCAGAGCAGAACAGACAGACGCAGACAGAACTGATCTGTAGTTCTTTATTACTCTGTCTCTTCCTACCTATCAATAATTTCTGAGCCGCAGCAATACAGCCGGGCTGAGGTAAACAACCATAGTGCATCCAAGCTTTAATAACGACCATTACGCCTCCAAGCTGTCTTTCAGTCAATTTTTCTTCCTTTCTGTTCTGTTTGATTCTCCCTCTTTTCTTGTCTCTCTCCTCTTTTTTCACCTCACACCTCCAAAGTAACTCAAAGTTACTGTAGATCACATTCAATCTGCAGCTCTAGTTTGTGTGTGTGTGTGTGTGTGTGTGTGAGTGTGTGTGTGGTCATGTGTGCAGTGCAGGCATCAGCGCAGCTCGGCGGCACCGACAATGTCATTCAGTAGTTTAGTAACAGGCCATTACCTTGTTAATATCAGCCTAATGGGCGGTCTGCTATTTATTTTCAACCACAGTCATGTTTGTGCCATTATCAGCCACTTAGTGCTCCACTTAAAGCAACAGTCCACCGGGACGCACCAAAAACAATAACAACATAACAAAGACAATGTGCTAATTGGCCCTGTCTCTTTATTAGTGCCACAAAAATAAGGAGCCAACTACATTTTGCTTTACACCCTTTCCCAATTTTCACACAGTTCTCAGGCATAAGAGGAAAGCAGAACTTGTAGACTTTGTAAGAAATAATTATACAGGTCTTTGGTTTGATGTGAAAAGAGTCAACAATGTACCTGTTTTATTTACAGAATAAAAGTATTTAGTGTGATTGCTGCTTTCAGAGATATTTGAAAAGTCATGTCACAAACATACAGGTGCTGTGTGTTTATATTTACATGGGTCAGTCATGGTGAAACAACAAAAGTGTGTCGCTTTAAATGTTTATTTTTTGGAATTATGGAATTTATGGAACCACAATGTCTCCATTCCTTTCGCAAATAAGAAGGGGGAACTTTTTCTTAGCACTGAGAGAATTAAATCCTAATCTAAGATCTTATTGTGACTTCCACACAGATCCTTTGAGTTCAGTCAGTAATGAATTTAAAGCAAGAAAAGACTTGATCTCAGCCTGAGTCTGTGTCCTCACTGCATTTCATTGACTTCCTGTGTGTCTGTGTTTAGGTGCCTATTGGCTAATTACATCTGCTCTGTACTTGAGTATTTCCTTTTTCTGGTACTTTTCTCTTCTCCTCGACTTTCAGAGGTAAATATTCTAAACTATTTTTTAGTTGTTGATTCAGATAATAATACAAATTATATTATATGTTAATGACAATTGGTTAAGCTACCGAGCTGTATGTGAAGTAATCACAATTATAACCTTCGGTAAGAGTTATTCTCTTGTTTGATACTGATGATATATTTAATGCTAATACTATGCAATCTAAAGTCTTACTAAACTATAACTATGCTAAACTATTACTACACTGTACTATACTATAACCGCTATTACAGAGGTATTTTAACACTGTCATACCTGTAATTTACTTTACAGATCTGAATACTACCACCTCCACATTCCATAAACTGAGATTTAAATATTAACAATGAAATGGTGTGGGACTAATCATTGCTTTGTCTTACACATGTACTACAAACAGACAATGACACGTATCATTACTAGTGGTGTGCATCATTGCCACAGCATTTTTCTTCATACTTTCACTGGAGGGAGCCAAGATATTTGACTATTATTGTTATGAGCAATAGGTCAGCATTTTGTGAAGAACGCTTGTTTGCTTTATTTTATAGTTATTTAATATTTGTAACAAGCGTTTATCTTTTGTTTTATTTGATCTTGTTTTATTATTTTCTCATCTGTAACAGGTTTATTTTTGAATTCGAGCTTAAGTTGCGTGACCTTTAAACTGCTTCTAATTGTGTCCGACAGTTTGACTTCATATTCATTTTAACTTGTAAAGCACCTCATAACTGTTTTGAAGGTGCAATATAAATTAAGATTATTATTATTATTATTATTCAATGCTTACTGAGAGTTAACAACCTATGTGGGAAAATGTGTGGTGTCTGCAAGATATTGTCCCACATAAATGATTTATTACCCATTTAAAACCCCTTGATTTGGATAAAATAAAAACAAGATGGCAGATAATGCCACATTTAATGATGAAATACAAATACATTTGAGTGTAAACATAAATAAGAATCATATGATTATCACATTTTCATTTGAGTGATATAAATACAGAAAACATGACAAACTATAGCCTGCAGGTCTTTTCTTGCTTTTTTTCCATCTCAAAGAAAATCAGCTCTCTTTCAGAATCAGTAACTTCTCTCTGAAGTCTGAGAGGAAGAAGTCCTGCTACGGAGGCACAGTCCATTGCGGCGCATCAGTCGTTTACAAAGACTTTGAACTCGGTTGTGGGTATGTTCAGCTCTTTAGTGATTTCCAAAGCTTTCAGCTCAATATCAGCTCTAGTAATGGGTATTTCTTTTCATTTTTCAGACATAAAGTCACACTCTCTCCTGTCAAGCTTTTTTAAAGTAGCCCGCTTTGGGACACTGGAAAGATTTTGTCTGACTCCTGGCACATTTTGAAGTCTGCCACTGAGGACTCACAGTCTGGGCTGTTGTTCAATGACTCCTGATTATTGATCATCATATGTCCCTCCGTCACTAAGCTTGATAAAGTTAAAAGAAAGCTTTGTGTGACAGTCTCTTTCTGTTGTAATGACATTAATATCTTGAAATGTAAGACAAGCTTACTTTTACAAAACCAATCACATTCAGACAGGAACAACTCTGACACTGATCACACAAAATGTCCAGAACAAAATACTGTAGATCAACTCCCATTGAATTTCAAGATGTTCCACATATTTTGCTGATGTTGCATCCCGACAGGATGAGAAACACCCCAGTCCTTTTTTTTTCAGGTTTCAAATGTTTGATCCAGACATTATATGTTTGAACCGTCTGTGCCAGCTGCTGATGAGCACAAGGACCAGTAAACAGATGGTTGCAATGGCTGATAAGGAGGGGGGACATGGTCAAATCAACATGGACCCAGTAGATCGCGCACCTTCACAGAGGACGAATAGTCCCCCTAAAGTCAATCAAGCTGCACCGAATTTTACACACGCACAAATATCAGTCCCCTTAACATGCCAGATTTTTAAAATTCAAAATCCATGAATTATTCCCTGGATCTAACTCTGAAACCAGATCAAAAATGTGATGGTTTCTCCTCTGATGCATACCACATCATTCCACCAACTTTCGTTGTGATTCGTCCAGTTGTTTTTATGTAATCTTGCTTAAAAACAAACAGCATCCCCATGTGCAGAGTGAAGTGAATACATCTTCTTCCCAAAACTGAATATTACCTCAGCTGATTGATAATATGATGATTTTTTTATTGTAGTCAAATCTGTAGAATCTTCACAGTTAAATAATTTGACCTGTGGAGTAAATTGACAGAATTGTTTTCGTGATCAAAAAGGGTAAAAATAAAAGTTCTCCATCTCCCTCATCTCTGTGCAAGTTAACTTGAAACGATTTGAATGCAGTGTAACACCTGCTGTTAATACGACTCCCTGATAAAGCTGACATAAAATGTCTCAGATATCATCAAGGCTTATCGCTGGAAATTAAATGACTTCTGGAATGTCTAAAAAAATGAATTTTTGGATTACTGTATAACTGCTGAAAGAGAAACAGATTAAGGGAAACAGGAGAGTGGGAGACGACAGCCTGAGAATTTAAATTAAAGTCCCAGTTTTTCTGAAAATGATACAAATAGCTGTAATAAAGTGCCTACATCTGAGTAAATATATCATTGCATTCAAAGCGTATGCTGTGTGTCTACAAAGAACTTGTACACTTGAAATTAAGCGAGCATTGAAATGGTAATCGAGCGCATGACTCCAGTTTGCCTCTTTATCCTCCCACTCCTGATTGGCTCGGCTGATGCAGCAACCACATTATGGTTGGTTTGGGATTAACGTGGTTGCCGTGACAACATGCCGGCCGTAGAGCTGTATTGGAATGGATGTGTGTAAGTGTATACGTTGTTTGAAGTGGCAGGCCTTTTCAGCAGCTTTGATCAGGAAAATGTTTGTAGTGGGGGCAAACCTGGAGAACAAACAGGACTTCAGAGAGATTAGTGATCTGTGTAACACACGGACACACGGACACACACACACACACACACACACACACAAACACACACACACACACACACACACACACACACACACACATGCTTACACACACACACACACACACACACATGCTTACACACACACACACACACACACACACACACACACGTAGGCTGTCCAGAAGTCAGCTTTCTGAATAAAATCAGCCCCATTTAGACAGACAGCTCCTCAGCTGAAAATTGCTCTTGTTCTCTTTCTCATGCGACGAAGCAAAGACGAGGAGGAGGCGAGTGGGACATAAGGAGTGGCCGCATCTGCTGGCTGACATTTCTGTGTTCTTTCCCTCTCCTTCACACCCTCTAAACTGATGGTTTTGAAGACGCACACCAAGAAAAAGGGATCTAGAGAATCTATTTGTGTGTGTATGTGTGTGTGTGCTTGTGCCACCCCTGCAGGAACAGTGTAAATTCATCAGCTCCGAGGAGAGGCCAGGTGAGTGCTTTAGCAGCTAAGGTGTGACACATGGACCCCACGCTCCTCCATCATGCTATTCTGAGCGGTAGCATGTGTGTCTGTGCACCGCTCTGCAGTATATGTGCGAATGTCTGAGAGGACAAGTCGAATGTGCGAGTAAGAAGCTGTGATTCAGACAAATACCGCACACTGCACCCACCCGGGCGGCTCCCGACCTCCACCCAGATGGACAGCGATGTAGCTATTCTCAGAGCCACTAGCACATTACTCAGCCCCCAAGGTGGGATGATAAGTCATCCACTAAGGTCGCAGGAGATGTTATGTCTCTCACTGCAAGTATTTCAGAATTTGAAGAATGGAGGTGCAAGGCTGAAACAAATTGCAATGTGTTCCTCATCTAAGTTAGCAATCGGACAGAGTGGCAAGTCATGTTCCCAAGTCCCAAACTAACACAGGGCATCAGAATGATAAAACGTGTCAACACTGTGAGAAAAATCCATAAAATAATGTCTTTGATCGGCCTGTCCATCGATTCACATGCCAGAAAGAGATTGATACAATTTCACTTTCTGTACCAACTTCTTTTTTTTGATACAATATGTTTAATTTCGAGATAAACGTAGACTTGATTGACATTTCACATTTGTTTAGAGTTGATTAGGTGATTTATTTTGAGATGACACCATATATAGACTGTATAAAAAGATGGACAATATGACAGCTGCCCAAAAGTGGAGCCAAAGTGTCTCACCCCCTAGTGGCTGGCTGCAGCATAGGCCAAAACCCCATCTCCTCCATGTTGGGGAATAGGTTCAGTTCACCAAAGTCTCAAGATGGTTTTAACCTCATTTTATCATACTGTTTGTCAAAGTGGTAATTTTCCCTGTAAGGTTTAATCTGTTGTCTGATGCAATCAAATAGAATCAAAGTGTTTATATCCAGGATATTTTGGCTTATCTCTGGATAGTGAGAAGAAGCAGGTGGGCACAGTGGCCTGATCACACCCTGAGAAGTATGCCCTGCAGGAGCAGATTATAAAATGGGGATGCAATATTAATTGGTAATGGTGCATGCCAGGGAGTGCAGGGTTGTCCGGGGTTTGTCTCCCAAAGGAAAGGCTGTCAAGAGCTGAGAGATACAGGCGGGATGGGCCCCTGACCTTGTCTGTCAGCGGGTGGGGAAGGCTGGGAAAGAAGACCCCCAGTCCCACTGACACTCAAATCAAAACTCTGCCAGTCTGCAGCAAGTCTGCTGGGACACAACCCGACAACAAGACAGACGGAATGACACAGAGAGGGACTGAATGAATGTGATCTTCTCAATGGAACATGAAAATTAAAGATATGTTAAACTTTACTGCACAGAGGGGTCTACAGTACAATTCATTTTGGTTTGATGGGGAATGTTTATTCACGTTCATTATTATTTTGTTTAAAAAAGTTTTTGTAACACTGACAGCTTAGCAAAGAAGTGCAAAAATGTATTTTCCTAAAGCACTCAAGGAAAAATACAAAAGGAAAATCTGCAAAAGAGCAGAACAGTTAAGAAAACATCTCTTCGCTATATATAGTGTATATGTCACCAATTAATGTATTTTAGACTAATCAAAATGAAAAGTGTTTTTTAAGAATTGATTTGAAGAAGGACATGAGTCTTCAGCAAAAGCAAAATCCTATTTGTCCCATCAATTGTGAAAGTGGGAAAACCACAAGGTCTTTGTCTAATAGCTTGAAATTTTGGCTTATACAGGGTCAGAGGGTTTGTGGTATGACAAAGGGCAACACTGAAGTGAACTCACTGTACATCAGCATGACACTGTTAATGTGTGGTGGTGGATGACTTTGGCTCTTTCTGATGAGCACAAGGACCAGCAAACGGATTCAATGGCTGATAAGGAAAGGTGACGTGGTGAAAAATCAGGATCAACATAGAGCACAGACATTGATCCTGTGGTAAAACCAGATTAAACACTTGAGACAAAACCTATATCAGAAATCAAGCCAATGTTAAGCAGCAAGTATCTGTTATTTATAAATGTCTCAGGGACAGAGGGCAGAGGAGCCGTACATAGAAAACAATGAAAAAAAGATTTGAACTTGGAAAGACATGGAGATTCGAGAGCTTTGGGTGAAAACAGCCGACACTGGAGTTGAGGTTCTGTCAACAAAAATGCAGCTAAAATATATGTATAAGATAAATAATATACTGGATATGAATGATACATCTACCATTCCTCGCCTGAATGTTCTGGACATTTTTCCGGGGACAGTCTCCTGCTGTGTTCTTTGTATGTAGAAAAATGGCTGAGTTGGCATCTGAAAACACTTATAGATCTGGAGCTCAAACAAATGCACAATGAAATGTCCATAACAAATTTGTTGTTGGGCACAAATACCAAATAAGCAGAACATGACATATACGTGAAGACACATGCTATACATGCACACACATATGCACCACACACTCGATGCACACAAATGGGGGAGCAGCATTCCTGGCAAAGGTCATGACACCAAAATCCTCACAGAAGGAAATATATAATATCTTCCTTTCATGATGTGAAATCAGTTATTTCATATAATGGCAATGTTTCAGGAGAGGGGGTGGACGAGGCACCGCGAGCATATGGGAAAGAGTCATGTGTCATCATGGGGACACACAAACACTGGACACATGTCAGCTTCAATTAACCCTCTCCCATCTGTCTGTCTCTTTTTTTCTCACTTCTGCTCGCTGGATCTCAACTAGGTCAGGCAGTGCAGTAAATCCCCACATGCAGGGTGCTACTTAAAAAAAAGAAAAACATCACACCAGCAGAAAGACAGGAAACTTTGTTGTTTTTCTTGTGTAACACTCAATTTTTGACCCTCCTATTCACTTAAACCATCACCTGTCAAAACACATCTACTGTATTAAATTATCAATGCTATGGACCTCAATAATTCAGGCTACCCAGCAGTGTGTCATGCTGACAGTGTCCTGGAGTTCCCTTGCATTCTACTGAGTGTCCCTCCAGAGAGCTTGGGAGCAAGTTTTCCTGCTCTGCAGTCGGTGGCAAATTCACCGCTGCTGCCAAAAGGTTAACATCAGCCAGTGGATTTGAATATTTGAATTTGAAGAAAATGCATGATGACATTTGCAGCATCATATTATCTGAGACAACATTAGAGTATATGTGCAGTGTTTATATTAACAGGATGACAACTGAGAGTCTGGACGCACTCAGATGGAAGAAAAATATACAAGTTATTTTCCCTGTTTTATCTCCTTTTGTCCTTTTGACTCTAATTAAATTCAACAGCACATTACAGCAGCATCAGTAGCACACATGTTCCCCTCCAGAGGAGCGGGGCTGTTGATGTGTGCGCCTGAGACAGAGTGAAACGTCACGCTGTAATGCTATTTCCCTGAGTCTGACAAATGAGGCCGTGGCTGCGCTCTGCTGTTGGCAGTTACCTATGAAAGAACGCATCAATCCAAAGGGTTCTCCAGACTCACCTGTCAAACAGCTGCACATTTTTCCCTCCACTTGTGGCATGCAAACACACACAGACACACACACACACGTCCACATTCACGCACAAGTATATAACAAACATACAGGCATTATATGTCACAGGCACGACACCTCTCAGAGTTTGCACCCTCTCTCCTCTGTACCCCCCCCCCCCCCAAAAAAATTTAAAAATACAAACTCCACAACACCTATCTGTGTGCAGGTGCAAGGCTGCTGGCAAACTGTCAGCTTGAGTCTCCTTTACTTAAACACACACACATACACTCAGCTTGGCTCCAGCATAAGCTGTCGATTCTGTGAATTGGTCTCCACACAGCAAGCTGGATCACACTCTCACTGTCAACACATAAAGGAAGACTAACAGCAAGAGTGCTAAAGGTTGGAAAACACTGGCTAGGGATGAGGAGAAGGAAGAGGTGATAGATGAATGAGAAGAAATTTAAAAAATGGAGCTGGAAAGAGGGAGGAGAGTCAGGAGCACCAGATTAACTCTGAGCAACTGTGTGTCAAACAACTGAGGGAGGCTGGGTAAGAGATTCAAGTCAAACCTGAGCTGGTTTACTGCTGCAGGTGTCATCAGTATAAGTGCTGTAGTCTGACTGGTGTGCACTGTACTTTCATAATGAGAAGGATCATCTCACTACAATCATTTAAATCTTTTAACAGAACAGCAGGAAAACCAGTGATTGGTGGGAGAGACCGACTTTTTAAATTTGTTTACTGCATATAACTACTCAGGGAACCACAGGAACAGATAATGGAAGATAAAATATTTTTACAAAATGCAAGGAGCGAGTCTCTCTCTCTGCTCTGTCACATCTACTGGAATGGAATAGAATCAGACCATTTTTATACACATTAATTACAGTGTAATACAAACACACACACACACACACACACACACACACACACACATTAACACTATGAGAAAGACCCTTTTATGTGATTGTGAGAATAGACTTAATAGATAAGATTTATTGAGATTAATATCGACATTACTGATGGAAAATTAAACTATCCCGCAGATTAAAGATATTCTGATACAGTCCTCATGTGCTGGCTGGAAAGGTAATAAAGTTTAATGAACGATCCATTGTGCTGCATCACACACAAACCATAACATGCACACACACATACTGTACATAGACCGCGTGGTGACCTCTAGAGCTGTGAACATAGAGTTGGTGTCAGTGTACATGGCCCAGGGTCAACTGACAGCTCTAAACAAGACTCTCATTAACACCAGGCCATTAAGAGCACCTGCTGGCAGTGTGTGTGTGTGTGTGTGTGTGTGTGTGTGCGTGTGCGTCTCAACCGTGGACTTGGGGTCCATGTTGACACTGACAAGGGAAGACAAGTGTCACTTTGGTCATGGGTCCCCTCAGATATCTGACCTCTGTGTAGCACCCAGAGATACAGTGATATGAAATGTTAAATGAACTTTCTGAAAAGAAATGCACAGTGCAGATGTTTGTGCTTCATAATAGAAGAACAAATAATGTTACTTCATCTGATGACAGAAGAACAGTAAACCAGTAAACCTGAATCTCACTGCAGATAGAAATAAATCCAGAGCAGAGCCGGTGAAACATTCTGTTTTATCATCGCACTGACGGTAACTTTTTTTGCCATCAAGGCAGCTCACTTTGAAGAGTTTTGAGGAGGTGACGTGGAAATCACTGAGTCAAAGATTTTGATTTGTTTGAAAATAAGGTAAAAGCCATGAATGAATGTAAACAACCGCTGTGCAGACTGTGTTCATTGCAACTCGACAACCGCCGCAATGTTTTCAGATTCAAAGTTACAGCCCATCGAATTGTGAAGAAACCAGACCAATACACAAAAATCAACTAAGCAATCAAGAAACTTTTATGTCCATCTCCTCCTTAATATTTTCCCTAACTGTACTTTCATCCTGGGAAATGTAAGACAGTGAGCAACGTATCAAAATATTATGGTCTTGTGTATTTGGAGTTCTTTGTAGATTTGTCATTTAACTCACGTAACAGTAGGGTAACCGCCACAATGCTATTTACGTTTCATATATAGTAAATGGCCCTCTTCAAGTCTTGATGCACTCAAAGTGCTTTACACTACAGTTTTGCCATTTACCGATTCACACACAATTGCAGAGCACTTTCTCTTCATCTATCACTCCTACACTGTCGGCACAGCCATCAGGGGCAATTGTCCAAGGTCATTTATACGTAATGGGGATTGTACCAACGACCAACGACCATCTGGTTAGTGGACGACCCAGACCCAGGGTCTGCTAAAGAAAGATGCAAAATGTTATAATATGTGCACTAATTCAAATGGAAATTGTTGATAAGTACTAATGTTGAAATTGTTTATCACTGCAGCATGAAGGTCTGAGTGGTGGAAGAGGCTGAAAACAGGATTTTTCATTAAGAGAGATGCTCAGTCAGCAGCTAACACTTATCGACAACACTTCCTTTAAAAGAAATAATCTGCTAGATTTAGAAGAGATTGCAAGAGACAGTTAATCCATGTTTTATGCTGATGGTTCTCATCTTCACATTCACAACAAACTGTGTGCTGCGGCCCATCTAATATGAACACTGACATGCACGTCTAAGCATATGCATATAAGCAGCGTGCAAATGCATTCCAGCGTGTGTGTATTGGAGACTGCATGTGCTAGCGCTGCTAGGGTTTCCTAGAAATGGTATAATTTATCACACCTAATTAATTATACTCCAACACTGAGAAGAGTTATCCTTGTCACTCAATCAGCTCGTCACTCTGTCAGACGACAGGAGGAAAGACCCAGATAAATTAACTGAGTCTGAAACACAACAGCTTCTCTTTTTTCTCTTTTTTTTGAAGTCTCCCTCTCTTCTCAGGCTGATTCGACATGCCCATTTGCCGGATTCAAATTACCATTTAAATAAAGAGGCTAGCTAAATGACCACTGGTAGAACATAAAAAGAAAAATTAAATTGTTTTTCTTTCTCAAGGCTCTTTATTCTCTTCTCTTTCTCTCAAGCTCCTCATCGTTTTTAATTTGTTTTGTCTGGGAGGGATCGTTGATAAAAAAAAATGTGCAGGGGAATTGAAATGTGAAATGATCAATTCATCTTTGATTACAAAGTAAATCTAATCTCTTTAATGGGTAACAGTGACTCACAAAGCTAAGCAGACTTGAAAGAACTCAGGTATGCATATTTTTTGATTTGATTATGATAAACTAAACAAACAAGACAATAGCATGAGCAACCACAGGGTTTAAAGTTTGTTTCAAGACAGATCACATGATTAAAAGGCTGCACTGAAAAAACAGTAAACCAACATAAAGACCTCTGGAGCCTGGAGAAGTGATCATTATTATAGTGGGAATGTGAGTTTGTAGTAAATGAGTGGAACACACTTGAAAAGAAACATTTAAAGAATTAAAACAAAATATAGTTTGGTAGATTTTGTGTTTTAAACTATTGCCCATCAACTCGGAGTGTTGGTTGTTTTAAGTAATTTTTTTCATTCTGAAATAAATTAAATTCAACTTTTTTTATTTTGAGAGAGGGAGTAATATATTAACACTGACATACTACCCCACATCATGCTATTAAAGTCTAAAAACACATGGCTTGGATATTATTTTGAAAGTCTGTGATGGATTATGCAGTAATAGCCCTGCATATTTTTCTACAGACATCAACATGAATGTTAAATCTGTAGGTTGTATGAATGAAAACATCACACACTCGTCATCAAGGAGGTGAGCAGACAGCATCAGATACAGATTGATTGCCCTTGAAATCCAACTGAATTGCGTCGCTTGTAACAAGCTTTATTGGCTATATTAAATTATCATTAAAATGCTATTAGCAGAATTAGTCGATTTCATTTCAAACAACACATCTATGACGACAGAGGCACTGAGGGGGGTGGGGGTGAGGGTGCATCAAAGACAATGGAGAGAGGAGGAAAGTTAGATGTATAAGAGGAAAGCAGCGAGAAGCGAGACGAGCAAAAGGAGGAGAAAGGAAAAGAGGATATGGCAGGGGAGGAGAGGTGAGTCTGGGAGGAGAGAGGTGACGAGAGACGACAGTGGGAGATGAATATTAAGCAGCTGTAGTGATTAGGGTGGTGGTGCAGAGTGGCACTGTGACAGTGACATTGGGTGCCTTTGGCAGCCCCTGCCACGGTGATTCACTGGAACCTGCTTCATTTGGGCCATAATTAGCTTAAATGTTCAGAGAATGAAAAATTCATCATCGCTTTGAATCTTGTTAATTGGGGGAGCCGTCTGCATTAATAGAGGCCATTTGGAAGCTCTGTGTTTAAGTATGCATGTGTGTGTGTGTATGTGTGCATCTGTATGTAGCAGAGCTCGGTTTTGCATCTACTTACCAAAGGAGCTGATGGATTCCAAACTTTACCAGTTTTTATCTCTGAAGCAGGCAAATAAGCTTCTTAAGAACGATAAGGACCTCTGAGTAATGCCGACAGCTGGGGGGAATTTAACAGCTACAGTCAGCATATCTTATCATGCATACAATTAACTGACAATGTATGGACATGCAGCTGGATGACGCTATAGGTGGATAAAAACTACATACGTGAGGAGCAGGGGAAGCAGAGTCACTCTGAGGCAGGATATATCAGTTTGTTAACCCTGCAGCCACTTTTCAGATAAACATTGCAACATATGTGAATGTAAGAATATATTTTGCATGATTAAACATCATGTATACACGTATAATATATCTTGCTTACAGATGTATGCATGTGTAAATGAATGCTGCACAGATTATGTGGAACAGCTTTAAATGGAAAACTAAAACAATTCCCAAGAAAATGAGACAATAAAGAGTTCCACATACAATCCCAATAACAAGACGAATGAGATCCTATTAGAAGAGTATTAGATCGACTCTTTTGCTACTACATGTGAATTATTTACAGTAATGAGAAAGCTTTCCGTGCCTTTAGGGGAGAAATATTGCAGAATGAGCAAACTGAGGGGTTTAGAGATTCGTATCAGTCAGTGATGGACAAACAAGACAAAACATCACCCATGATCAAAGACCCATCAACAAAAATGTCAGTGTCGTTTAACCCATTCATGTTTCTGGATTTCTGCTATAATAATAATAATAATATAGAAAATCCTCACAAAGTAAAAGTCCTTCACAAAGGACATATAAAGAAAACACGAATGATCAAAATCATAGGCAACAAATAAAATATAATTTAAAATCAAAGACAACAAATGCAATCATACACAACTGATTAAAATCAATGACAACACGTGAAACACATGAAACTGTGTGAAATTAATGATGATGAATATAAAGATAAAAAGAAAAGGCAACAGATAAAAATGAGCATGAAAAAGATATTCGGTAAAAGTAAGTTTTGAGTGATAAAACAGCCAGTAAAGTTTCTGAGTTCATCAGGTTAACTATTCCAGTGGGTCAGGGCCCTAACAGCAAAGGTTCTGTCGCCCTTGGACTTCATCCTTGACTGTTGAATAGCTAACAGGGCCTTATCTGAAGATCTCAAGCTACGGGCTGGTGAGTACTGATTTAGAAGCTCAGACAAGTAGCTTGGTGCCAAACCATGCAGTGCCTTACAAAATCAAGAGTAATATTATAAAGTCAATTTTAAAATACACAGGCAGCCAGTGAAGAGGAGCTAAAATAGGGGAGATAGAATCATGCTTTCGTGATTTAGTTAAAAGTCAGGCAGCTGTATTCTGAACACACAGAACCTGTCCAATCACTGCATTACAATAATCCGTACAAGCCTTAATACAAGTATGAATCACTCTTTGAAGATCATTAAAAGACACTATCTAATTCTAAATATAGATTATATATATGTAGATTTCTCATCAAAAAGTAAGTTAGCCTTTTAACACGACTTTCAAGACTGAGGTTCTGGTCTAAAATAACAGTGGGTACGACGTGATCAGCTGAGGGCAGGCCGAATTTGGTCATGAGCCAGCTCAGGGCTTTTAATTAGGATTTCAGTTTTGGAAGTGTTCATTTTCCAAAATAAAGGAGTAAATAAAGAGAAAACAGAATTGGTTCATGGATGGAGCCCTGTGGCACACCATATTAAAAACAATAATCGAGAGGATGTAAAACCATCAAGAGACACAACAAACATTCTGTTCAAAAATAATGTTGAAAACCAATGTGATCAACCCATGTGAGTGTGCATCAAGATATCAAGATACCTTTGGTGTAAGGATAGAGTCAGTGCTGTTTTGCTGTTGGTAACGGCTGACAACTCTCAAAAAAATATGTTTTGATCAAGATGACCAGGAATTACTATTTTCTTTAGAAACTGGTCTGTAGTTGTTATGGACAGAGGGATCAGAACTAGCTTTTGGAGTGGCTGGACTTCAGCAGTGTTAAAGTAATCAGGGAAGCATCAAGAAGATAAAATACTGTTTAAGATAGAAAGCAAAAAAGGAACTCAAGTACATCTTATTTACTTGACTGATAAGAGATTGTATGTTATACTCTTGTGCACTGATAAACCAAACCAACATCTGCTGTAGTGAGACAGATGACTTGGCAGGAGAGGTTAACAGCAGCAGTGATAGTGGCCGGTTGCTGCTCCAAGCACAAACATATTAAGACTAATGTCCATTTATTTTCTTGCAGTGAGGCTGGAGCCAATCAGTGCACAACAGTAACCCAGCCCGACATTGAGCCGGGGGTTGGGTTTGGATTTTTAGCTTGTGGCCAGTGAGCAATGTAGTTTAAGTCAGCCTGGGTGGCTTTGTTATGTGGAGTGTACTTCATATTCAGTAATAAAACATGGTAGTGTGTGTCCTTCCACCCAAACCAGTATGTTTATGTGTGACTCCTCCTGGAAATATCAAACCTTGTTACCCTGAGGTAACATATGCACCCAGCACACCCTCTCCGAACTTCCCCTTCCAGCAGGCAAAAAAATGCAGTTTTATTTTCGCATTCAAAACAGTAACAAAGTCATAAAGACGATGCATCACTGCTACCTATTATGTGGCGCTGCGTGTCTGCATGAAAAGCAAAAGGTGGACAAGATGATTCATACAATTTTCCAAGAAGCTCAATAAAAGCAGTAATATGACCACATTCATTAGGTTGGGCGGGTGACATAAAAACAATATGTCTCCCTCTCCATACTGCAGTGTGCGAGGACGACACTGTTTATGCGACAGACAGTGACGCTGCAGAGCCCAGCCCAGTCTGGACCAACTCAGCCCAGCCCAGCTCGACCAAGCCGGCACTAATCCATCATCACCACCACTGAATCATTGCGCTGCCAATAAAGCCAGGCAGCAATACATTACAAGCATGTGGCAGTCTTTAGCGATAATGATATTGAGAAGTCCCCTTGGGCTGTGGGAAAAGCCCAAGCGCACGACACACTTGCTTACAGAGGCAATAATATATGGAAATGCATCGGTGTGCCAGACAGGGAGTGGTGGGATGAGGAAGTGTAGACCTCAGTCATGAGGAAATAGAGAGGAAATGGCTTTCACAGTGACCCTATCAGTTTCCAATGTAGACTCAAATGCATGATTCAACGATGGGGCTCATTTTAGATACAAGCCTCTCCAAACAAGCCATCCTATAAGCAATCTGTTATGTCAACACATCATCTCAGTCTAATCTCACTCCGGTGCATCTGAGTCGATATTGCAGTTTGGTTTGGACATGGAACATATTAGATACAGCTCTGACAATCACCTGCATGCTGTGTGGCACAGAGGTAAGCCAGCAGCATGGAAACTGAGTGAATATAGTGAAAAGTGAACTGCTGGTCTTTGCCATTCTGTTATCTTGTGACTGACATTGAAAAATCTCTTCCTCTGTCTCCCACACCTCCAATGGAGATGCAGACACGGGCAAAACTACGGCCTGAGAGTTGGGGACTGATCTTGGTGGTGACAAAAGTTAACTACTGAGTATACGACTATTTTAGAAGTACATTTCTACCATTGTCTAGCCAACTCAAACTCTAATTTAAATTTTTCTGCATTGGAATTAGGTATACTGGGTCGCTGTGTGCTGAGAAATTTGCATTAGCCCAGGGGTCATCGAGGTTTAATTAGACCCATTCAACACACATGGCCATCAATTTGAAAATAAAAACTCTTCTGACATCAGTTAAGTGGTATTCCAGAGTTAGAATAACACCTTTAAAGCTTGAAGCAGGTTTGTGCTGCAGGTTATTGGCTAGATTTAACCCTGATTTGATGGTTTTAAAATACACAGATTGAGGTGAAAACACCAGTTTGAAATTAAGTTACTGCTTATTCAAAACCCCTGCAACTTTCAAAAAATGTCTCCAAAGTGCAAACAATGAGGTACGGCAAAAAACTGATAAGTCAGACATTTGATTGAAAACGTTGCCGTCTGCCTCGGTTTTTTCTGGTATCCCTTTGAAGCAAGTAATAGAATAAAATTTAAAAAAAAAAAAAGATTTTAGAAATGATTTCCTTATTTGCTATCTCACATATGTCCAATGGATACAGGGTTAGGGACAGGAAGGAGCTAAAGTAAAGTAACTCTAGGATGTTACTGTTCTTTGCCAAAAAAAAAAAGATGTACCGATGTACAAACCAGCCAGGTTTATAAGTGCATGTGTTTTTACAGAGCTAACCACGTGCTGACTGTGGTTTTGCAAATACACATATTGGTACAAAATTTCTTTAAGAGGGCACCAAAGTTATATTTCTCTGAACTTTTCCAACACAAATACAGTGCAATCAAGAGAGAGAGCGAGAGATATGATAGACATGATAGACTTTGGCAATTAGACCCCACTATATTTGAAGGGGGTCAGGCTGTGTATAGAAGGGGAGACTCCTCAGGGGTCTGGACACTGTGGTGATGGTGATAGGATGAAGGGAATAGAGAAGATCTGGATGCAATGATAAGTTATCTCTGCTGAGCTTGTCATGAAGACTGGAGGTGAATGGAGTGAAGGGAGAGTCACAGCAGTGATTAGCTCATTGACGTTGTGGGGATATCTGATTGGTTTACTGTAAACACACATAGCTGATCCAAAGGGTTGAGAAACAGAAAGATAGAGAATTGTGAATGAATGAAACCGTCTCCTTGTTTGAACTTTCACTCAGCCTCATTATGATGGAGGTAGTGTGGCATTGTCAGCCCTGTAGAAGTATTTTCAACATATTGTTAGAAAAAAGACAAACGTTCAGAGTGGTTTCAACCTTAGCTTAGCTTTCAGTTCCCGACATGGGTTTTATCTTGTAGTTCATTCGGATAAAAGAACACGAGGCAAGAAATGACAAAAAAGACAAGAAGAGGTTTGTGCTGATAGAATAAAAGTCTGGATTTATTTCAGTTTATCTATACATTACACAGGTGTTCCTGAATGCAGCAAGAGAAAACACAGAACAGGATGCTAAGCGTCAAAGAGTTGCTCGCATAGCAGAGGTGTGGCCGGTTTAGCAAAGACATGAACACTGTCTATCGCATATACTTTTCTGTAAATGTACAGTTGTGCCTCTGGGAGGCTGAAGTAGGGTGAGGGAGTGTTCACTGCAATAGTCTTGAAAATCTTTTCACATTATCATATCAGCTGGAGATAATCCATACAGTGATAACCCTGTCTTCCCCTAATGATCATTGCAATGCCGTTAAAACTATTACAGACCGGTACATACCCAAACAGCCCTGTTTAGTTCAACTCTGTATGGATTTGTCATATCGCCATTGTCCCCTTCGACTCAATCTCAAGGCTGTGCAGACACATTCAAAGGTTTGAACATTGGCCAGTCGCCTTTCTCCCTGGCTGACCCTCCACCCAGCGGTGATGTGGTACTAGGCGATCACAACACAACACCTGCATAGGAATTCAATTACACACAAAACTCTCTGGGTCAAATCCCTGGACCAGAGCAAAGCTTACAATTGAACCATTATGAGAACAGTCCAACGGATGGCTTAAGTTCTTCCATGAAACCAACTCCTTTGTATTCGAACACACACTTCTCACAGTAGAAACAAATTCCCCAGCAACGTTTCATGTTCACAGACATGATCAGAGTAAAAAAAACAAAAACAAGGAAACAAATGCATACATACCAAAACACTCAACATACATTAAACACTTTGGTGCAGAAAAGATTCCATTGGTGTCACTGCACAGGGCAAAGGAAACTATAATGCACTTTTTTGTATAATTAGTTCAGACACTGAATGATGCTGTACATGTGACTTTAGCTCACAGTTAGTCAATCATAAACAATTTGATGGACAAAATTCTGATTTTGAACAGAGAAAAGTACATTTAAATTATTTAAACAGCAGCCAGGGACAAAGATACACTACTCGGGAATCGCAGGTTAAAATTATAACCAGATACATTTATTTCAAAACTGACTTCCCAAACAGTAACCTGAAGAATCTCAAGTGAAAGCTATAAGATTTTTTGACAAATTTAATTAATTCAACCGAATTACTCTTAATAATACTTGTATTATTTTTAGTCCATAAACAAGACCTACCAATGGAATCTGTCTCCTGTAAAACAACTAAGCTTGACTCAAAGTATATATATGTATATATACTTAGCTGAGGACATCTTCTACTGTAACATACATTTCCCGTTCCAACTGAGAATTCCTTTGACAACCTGGCATGAAACCAGTGAACAGTGGTATCTTTTAGGTTTATCAGTCGTTTGAGTGTGAGTTAATAATCACATACTATATCTATAGTGTAACCTGATCTAACCATTAAAAATGCATATATCTGAAAAATACACTGCAACAATGTGATATTGGTAGACCACAGGTCCTAGAAGCAGATGCATCCATTGAAAATAAGCAAGTTCTGAGGTACTTCTGAAACTCACAGCTGAGGATATATTCACTATCTACAATATTTGGATGGATAGCATATAGTTGATACAGTAATAGCAGGGTTACTGGTTTTGCGAAATATTTTGGCTTAAAATTTGATTAGCTGAGGGGATAGTGGCGGTTGACACACCTGAATAAAACATAGCTGTATGAGGATAAAAACATAGAAAACAGCACCATTTGAGGTCCAATAGATCAGTTTTTGAACTGTTTGCTGGTAGCACCGTCAACCAGTAAAAATCTCAGAATGCAATACAGAGACAGAACACAACCACTGATCAACTGCACGACATAGCAAAGAGCGAAGGTATATATATTCTGAGACGACCCCTCACGCAGACACCCCTTTACAGCAGCATCTTTAAGCTCGTAATAAAACTGATTTCTCTTAAGAATGATATTTCTGTACTAAGGTGTTTTACAACTTTTATATGCTATACATGTTGAGAGTAACCAGATATACCTTTTCCTATAGATTTTTTTAATATACACACATAGTTTACAGTCACTGACAAACAAACACCAGAGTAACAATGAGGTAGGACGGTGAAGTTAGATGAAGTAGAACCGGTTTGTGGATTGTATACAAAGTTACTGATAACCTTAAGAAAAATATAGACCTAGCAATGTGTTCCTCTCATTTGTCTCATTTAGAAGTAAGTGGGACATTGTATCTGAGGCTCAAACACTAATGGCTCTTGTGAACCCTTGGTTGCAAAAACTGTGAGATGCCATTTATCTTGTTCCACACAGTGAAGCTAGAAACTGATCTCTTTTCCCAATGAAACTGTCATAATGCAACATAAGCTCTCTTACTTCTAGAGCTTTGAAAGTTGTTCACAACATACCCCAAAACACCAAGCTAGGAGGAGGATCTGCTATTGTCTTGATAAGTATTTTAAAATCTACTCCATATAAATGTCAGGAGAGTTACGACCTAAAGGCGGCACAGGAAGAGGATCACAGATCCTGCGAAGTTACACTTTCTTCCTATCTCTACTTGAGTGACAGTGAGAGTACTGGAAGGTCTGGTGCTGTTACAGAGACACACTAGCCGACAGTATCCATTGATGGATCTGCCAGGTTATGTGTTGGTGTATGTTACTAATATGCTGCTAAATCCCAAACTGCTCCTCTACAAGTGACTTGGTACATTTGATAGAGATTGGCCTTGTCATCACAGATGAAGCCAAATCTGGGTTAAAAACAGTATTTCCATGCAGCTTTCATCCACTGAAGATGGTTTTAGTTAAAGGATTAGTCGTAATCACGCTCCAGGAAACCAGCCTTTGAAACCACACCCCCTTTTGGCATCAAACAACAAAGAAACAAACACAAACACGATACACAACAATGTGTCAGACTTTTCAGCAAGGTTGCTTTGCACAGCAGAAATCTTTTTTCTTTTAAATGGCATGTATTTTAAATACATGCTCGCACACACACATCTCACATGTTCCTTTGTACAGGGGAAAACTAAAGGACACTAAAAGAGGAGACTTTTTTAGGAACTCAAAAAAATATATCAATAACGTGTCACTATTTTGGTGGCTTAAGATTCACTAAGCTCTTAGCTTGGCATGAGCCATTTTTTGTGCAAACCCTGCTGATTGCTCAGTCAGCATCACCCCCCTTCTTTACCTTGATCTCAGCTTTCAATGGTTTGGCTTACAATTACCACTCATTTGTAAAAATACACAATCATCTCCATATAATAAGTCTTATCTACACATAACCAGCATCTTGACACAACAAGTTAAAGCACATATTCCAGTCATCTTGCACATTTCATAGGTAAATATCTTAAGATCGGTGACAATTGTTTTGGTTGAAAACTGATCATGTTGATAAAAGAGTTGTTGGCTTTTGCTTGTCAATTTGTCAAGTGAGCCATCTATTGTTCATGAGGCCATGATTGAGATATGGAATCCAGTTTCAACATCATCTCACTCATGGACATCTGGTTTTGTAAGTGCCCAAAAGATTCAAAATTCTCTTTGGAAATATTAAATCTATGAAGCTTGCTAGGAGCTTTGGCATGTCAGGGGCATATCTGACCGACAAAACCTCATGTCTTATTCTTTCCATAAAAACCAAAACCAAAATGTTCTAAGGTGCTCCATGATAATGCAATGATTGTTAGGCCTTAATCTATATAGACATTTAAAAAAGGACAAATACCACAAATGCATTTCTTTAGGATTGAAGAAACTGCCCAGAGGTCTAAAGTGCATTCCATGTAAATGATTTGTGTCAATCGAATTGCTAGAGTACAACAGTTTAACAATATTGATTTTCACCTTACTGTGGCAGATATTTAGAGGCTAGATTCTAAACGAGGCATCAAATACCACGTTGTGAATGAAGCTTAATGTCTGGGCTCTGTCAAAAATTTTGTTATGGAAACTATCTCGTTTCATAGAGATCACTTTGGCTAAAAAAGGGAGATTCATTTTAAATTTTTTGTAGATTCCATTGATCTACGTTTGGATACAATATCAAGCTTAAAGCCAACAATTCATACGAATAAAAAACAAAGAAAAATACAGAACCATAAAAAGAATCAAGAAATTGTTAGGTAATATGGAATTACAACATATATTAGTATTTAAACCAAAACTTGACCAGAACCTTAAAACCGTAACAGGAAAATATTAATAGAAACTGAAACATCCATGTTTGGTGGAAAAAATAAAAAGATGTGTTTTATGTACACTAAAATATCCTCAAAACATAAGGTAGCTTAACAAAAGTCTGATCTGAACTGTTGGGATAACAAAAATAAAACAAGACAGACAAAATGATAGAGAGAAATAAACCAACCGACAAACAAGAATCTAGAGTGTGAAGAAGAGAGAGGCTTGATGGGCAGCTCTGCAGCAGATTCACAGTTAGCCACAGCTATAGGTCACAGTTGAGATTTCAATCTGCAGCATTTTAGTTCCAGCCTGCAGACAGCCACACAAACCTTTTTGGATCAAAACAATAAAACAACCGGAGAGAGACAAAAAAAACATAAAAAAAACATAAGAAAAAAGGACAATTTTCAAAGTTCTGATGGCATAGCTCAGAGGAAGCTGTCACTGGAGCGACCTTACTTTGTTCCACGGTGGCATGGCATAAAAAACAGGGGGTTATTATAGGGTTCAGCAGGCCCACACAACTTCAACAGCGCAACAGTTTTTCAGACAGCTTTACCCACAGCTAACACTGCTTCCACACAAAGATGACCTGAGCCGCGCAGAGCTGCACTCTGATTTTCTCACCCGCGCTGTCCCGAGCAGGCGGGCATTTTTTAGCGGGATGGGGGGAGGGGGCAGAAAGTTGCCCGGCTCAGATCAACAGCGTGAATCACACAGAAAAATAGTACCTAGCCATCACTTACATTCTCACAGCAAAGTGCAGGTGAAGCTTCATCCCTTGAGCTTACTATACATCTACAATCACAGCTTACTAGAAAACCCAGGGGCATACAGGTCCCCTGGTGATTGCCAAATCCATTTTAAGGCCTTTCTCGGCATCAACATGCCTGTATCACTACAACTCATTAAACAGTCAGATCGTCTGAAAGTGACATGTTTGATTAAGAGTAACGCAGCAAAATGCCATCAAACCCTCTCTCCTTGTGCTCTCTCAGTGATGGCAAATGTTCACCACTAAAAGGTCAACATATAAAACAAAACAAACATAGCACTCCATAGACTCTTCATTAGAGTCATTCTTCCTATTAAATCCCTGTAAGCCCTCATCTTAATAAAGGGATTTGTTGTGATTGACCTACATTTTAAGGGGGTGCACACACTCACTCAGCTCACGGAGCAACAAAATTGTTGCAAAATGTTATATGGCTGTTACCAATTAAGACTTAAACATTTGAGATGACAATGTTGCATTCTATGCATTAAGTACCATCAGTGAGTAAGTATCCACGGTGATAGGGTCGTCACCAAACATCCGACCATGTCTAAAATCTAATGCAAGCTAGCATCATCATCTTTATAGCATCAGAAGACTTTGTCTAGGGAAATAACCTCTTACTTTTTAAAAGTTTAATGACGCAAGATTATGTTCTGACACAGAACAATAAATTAATTTCACAATCACATCTTATCTCTCCTTTGACACAAATGCATACACCTCAATAAACCATGTCTCTGTACCAATTCCACGATAAATTTGAAACAAAACAACAAAAACACTCACACCAGCTCATATTAAACTGATCCACATATGTTCAACTTCTGACTGCTGGGTAAAGCTGTCTGTCAGCCAATGAGGAAACTGGGCACTGAGGAAGGTAATGGTTCTGTTGGGAGGTGGGAAGAGGTCTATTTGTGTAAAGATTTCACATAATAACCAATCCAATGTGTCAAAGTAAAACAACTCCTGAAACTGTTATAAATATCCCCCAACCACCCATATCAGAGTCCCCTAAATATCCTGTGAACCACTGGGGGCAGAAGGCGCTGGTGTGACAACAGTTGATCACTACATGCCATCGTAGGTGAAGTTCTCCATCTTGACTGTCTGTCTGATGAGCAGCTTGGACTCCCGCCGCTCCTCGTTCTTGATGGACTTGTTGATGTCCATTATCTTTTCACAAATGTATTTGTTCACTTTGGATAATCTCTGCGTAATCTCTGCACTGTCGGCTGTCTCTTGAGACACTCTGTCGTACAGACACTCTGGGGAAGGAGTTTGTGTTAGCAGTCAGAATACAATGAATTAAAAATTGCTGATCTTATCTTTATCTGGTGCCTAATGAATATAATTCAATGACTGAAAGGATATGAGCAAAGAAGATCACTTGTTCTGCACCTGATGTTTTCCAACTCGTCTCAGTTTACACGAGGTCCTTCAGAACAAGGATTCATCTCTGTCATAATTTTGATTTTATGGTCTTAAACCTCAGAACCTTACCTCTGACGATTTTCAGCTTGCTGGGTGACAGTGGAGGTTTGGGCAGAGCATCTTTCTTCTTTTTGGTGGCCACTCCTGTGACACTGCGGTTTTTGAGGGTTTCTGTGCCCCAGATCATTACAGCCAAGTTCTTTGTGAACTTGGAGTCTCCCTGGGTCCGCTGGAGCTGGTGCCATTTCTCCTCTTCAACCCAAATTCCACCACCAAGGTGTACCTGTGGAGAGGAAAGTTCACCAACGTAAAGACTGCATTTCAGAATTAAAATCTACATCTATTTATCCAGTGTTGCCATCTGCATAGTGTCAGAAATATTTAAAAGTCTATTGCATTGCAGCTATGATTACTTCAATTAAAAAACTAACATGCTGATACCTTTATGTAGACAATGCACTACTCTATGTGGGGCAGTCTTATTTCCAATTTCTTATTTGCTCGTGCTGAATTCCCAACCATGATTACCCACTGATGATCTGTCTGTCCCATTAGTGGAGGAAAATAGGACACCAACCTTTTCGAGCCAAAGATCACTTTTTCATTCCAAACGAGAGCTGAGATCTACCACCCATGATATTTTCCAAAAAAAACACACTGTCTATGTCACAAACGTATGTTTCCAACCACACTTCCTGAACCCGTTTCAAAGTAAAAGCACTCCAGCATTTCACTTTTTGAATCCATTCATTTGTTCATTAATGTCTTTTTATAAACAGTCTATGCTTGGTTCTAACATGGCGTTGATTGTTATCACAAGACCGGAAGATGCAGTTCTTAATACCGAGGTGTTCTCACATTTAGTTTAGTACTTGTAATGAAGGAAATGCAGTAGATAAACCAGCAGCTCTGCCACCAATAGCGGACACGTAGCAACCGCAGCCAGTGAGTCCAGAGCGTGGATCAAGAATGAAGACTGTCAACATTGAGCAGTCGATCGTGATGGAAGGGTTGGCGACCACTGATCTAAATGAACAAGCAAGATAATATAGTCATGGAAAACCACATCTGAACCAGCTCCCACTTAGAACAAATTACAAATCCCAAACGGCACTACTTTCACCAACTTAGAGACCCCACGACGCATGTAGCCTGGATTACCAGGACAGTGACCTCTGCTTGTAGCTCTCTACACACTGTCACCGCATGTTGCATAAGCATGCACCAAACACTCCGAGCCGATTGCCAGCCTAGGCAGACTGCCCTGGTCTTCTAGGTGAGCTAATGCAGCAGGGAGCATATGTGACTCCCTTTCCCTTTTCTGCTCTCTTATCACTGTAAAGTCTTTAGGCTAGCATCCAAAAGGCTTTTCCCTGTGCAGCTAATGTGCTTTAGGCCCCAGGCCAGCAGACAAGCTTTTTACTGCCCTCAAGTTAGACAAGATTGTTTTCATCCTCCCTCCCCGTTGCTCTCGTTTATCTCTCTCCTCATCCTTCTCTATCTTCTGTCCCCTCTCACGCTCTCACTAGGGCTAACCTGTCAGTCACTTTAAATTCCTCTCTTGCAAATAATTAATATGGGGTCCCTGATGTAGGAGAGTTCTAATTTGCAAGTGTTCTTCACGCTTGAAGTGGCTGCAGGCCACAGAGCTTGTAGTACCAATTCCCCCCCTGTCATCAGAAACAGGACGCTGGTTGAATTACAGCGGTGGGGGGAGTAAAGAACCCTAACAGGCTAATAAACACTGATGATGCTGGCTGGGCTTGCAGGAACAATAATAATCTTCTCAACCTTGTTTACCTGCTAGGGTAGGGCAGCCAGGGGGTAAGAACTGATCAGCTATGACGGCATGTTCCCAGGTTCACCGGTGTAAAGGAAATTATGCATTTCCTACAAAATCAGACTAGTTCCCACGGTCACCCACCAGAAGAGAGACAGATTTACAGAGAGAGGGAACTGAAGGGTTTAGGACTATTAAAGGGACACAGGTGTTATCGAGGTTATCCCCAAGTGCATCTTAAAAGGCCCAAAGTGTAATGTCATTTTAGACTATATAAATTACACTTACATTGAAATATATAACTGAAGAGGTGGATGTATAAGAATTTGCTGTGTTCCTTTAAATTATTGAAATTGAAGGCCTGCTTTACTGTGGACTGATGACAGAACATCACGCTTTTAACAGCATCAGAAAACATCTGATTCATTTGTTATCTGTTGGATTATGTTTAAGGCCTGTCACTCAATAAATGAGTGATGGCATCTTTCATCTTTATCCTTGTGTTTACATTTGGAAGAATGATTTTGCCAATCAGAAAAAAACAATGAATGTGATGAGAACAGACGGGAACATGAGAGGGACCATGTGGAGGGTTTGGTAGCAGATAAGCAGGGATGTGATTTGATGAGTAAAAACAAAACAAAACAGTTGAAAAGGTGGTAATCACATGCCAGCTGGAGGGGGATCATGGAAATCCATGTGTCCTTTAGTGTAGTGAGACTTACCTTTCCATCATTGCAGGTGTATACTGTTCTAGGTGAGGGTGAGTAGCTGGAACTGGTGTTGGCTTCTTCTCTGCATGTCTCTTGGGTGTCAACAATGGGCTCAACCACTTCAGCCTTGATTGTCTGAGTGCCATTGTCATGCATAGGCTCTGAAAACAGGATTAGATGACCTTTATTAGTCTGACAAGGGGAGATATAAAAGAGACATTTAACATTACGGAGATACAAGTAACAAGTCCACAGCTGTCAACCCTTGTTGAGTTTGAGTTGAGTTGAGGTCAAACATCAACTTTTGTCAACACTAAAACAATACAGAGAACATTAACATTGGACAATGTGTTAGCTGTAAACAATTTGTTGCACCTTAATCCTTGCACTAACTGTCTTTAGATCTTTAACACTGGAACAGTGCCCACCAGCTTGTTTGCCTGCTTCCCAGGCGTTTTTTTTAGCCCAGTAACTAAGCTGGCTTGGTGGCTGGCCACGCTAAGCTCCATCGTAGCCGACGAGTTTTAATATCGGTCAGAGGACTCCATCCCCAGCCTGACAGCACCCTGGAGTGCTTTAATCTTTAGCCTGTCCATTAGATTGTCTAGCCAGTAGCCAGGTGCCTCTGTCCAGATCTACAGTGGGGCTGCTGTTAACACCAGCATCTGGCAAAGGTTGAGTTTCTGTACTGCAGGCTGCAGTGACACCTCTTTTAATCACACTTTGGTCAATCTGATTCAACTTCCTGTGTAGGATTTAATCTTAGTGTTGTTTTGTTGGTGGTTTCTTAATTTTCATTCTCACATCTACAGATTTAAATGCACCCTCAGCTACAAGGTATGCAAGGTCTCTAAATTCCATCTACATTCAATTCATAAAGGTTTCTTCTTTTTTCTATCTGAAGAGTTCCTCGATTAAGAAACAGTTGCTGTTATGGACCTGTTGAGACATTGTATGTGACACTGGGCAGTACAATAGAGTGAATCTAAGGTGCAGGTTGTACAACAGCAAATTGATCTACTCTTCACAACAGTCACACTGCTACATGCGATCTTTAAAATTCATATAGTGCTGAAAGGACTGCTGAGGACTCAACCACCATCCTGTTTAAGGTTCATCCTCCCACCTAACATGAAAATTTAGCACTAAGTTGAGTATTTAGTTGCACTTAAAACTATAAATACATCTACATTTTCCAAGGACAAAAAATACATTAAAACTTGGAGCTTGAGCCAAAACAGACAATACATTCTTAAAAGAATATATATATTTGGACCATCTAGAAGATGATGAAGATTGTGTGATAGAAGATCCCCAGCTGCATCGTGTAAGACAAACAGTTAGTACTCTGACTGTGTGCACTTTGACCCATATCCTCTTGCAGTAACTGTCCACTCCGGGATATCACAGTCCAAGACAGACTGGTGTAAGAATAAATGTTCTGTGCATTTGGATTGCAGTTTCCCATCTACATAATTATACCAACTTGCTGTATATACCCAGTGGTGAGAGTCTGACTGATTGAGACACTTTCTCAAAGTGACTGAGTGGATTAAAGGTTACTGTTAAACTGTGACACCAGTGGTTTGTATGTTGGTGTGCATGGTCTTGGTCTCTCACCGCTGCCCAATCTCATAAGAAGTACGTCTTGCAGCCTCCTGTTGAAGTCCCTCAGTTCTTTGACCTCTGTCAGCAAGCTGCCATATTCCTTCAGCTTCTTGGCCTGCTGTACGAGCTGTCTGCGGGTTCTCTCCAGCTCCTGCTGCAGCCTCCTCATCTCCTCCTCCTGTTGCCTGTAGCTGTGAACCAGCTCTTCATACAAGACTCTAGGAACCACAGCTGCAGCTACCTCTGACACACAATCTGTATCCACCTCCAAATGCTGCTGTTGCTGCTGCTGCTGCTGCTGATGATGATGTTGCTGATGTTCTGCCTCCATATCTTCATCTTCATCTTCTGCATCCTCTACCTCCTCAGCAAGCCGGTCCTCATCCAGGTCCTCTTCACCCTCCATACAGGAGCTGGCTGCATTTCTCTCAAGGCGAGCCACTACTGCTGCAAGGCTCTTGGATGAGTTAGACAGCGGGCGTCCATGGTCCTGAGACAGGGCCTAAGGAAAATAACAAATGTCAATATAGGCAGTGGACAGGCTGGTGATATTATGTTTGAACTGTGATAACTAGAAAGTTCAAAATATGAACATAACAAAAATTTGCCAGGAGGAGGTAGGGGGGTTAGAATAGATTAGAATATCTGACTGAATATGACTCCATCTTAAACTTTGAAGACAGAACAGATGACGTGACAGATAAAGATGACGTGACTGACTGCAAACAGCTTGTTTTGACTGTGTGGATCTCAATAGGAACTGGGAGGAGAGGAGTCACAGAGTTCTTTGATGAGCCGCTCAGAGGATTTGTCTGTGAAAGGGCAGCTGTCCAGAGTGCTGAATTTGTGTTAATCCAGCATATGGTAAAAATAGCGAAGGGGATTTTGGGTGTCATCCAAGTTTATGGAAATGTGACATTGTGACATGTGTCATTAACAGAAATGTTTAAATAGAAGACTACTGTCTGTGTGTACATCAGCGAGTGAGATACAGTCACACAGTGTTGCTATTAGATATTTTCAATGACCAAATTTGAGGGTCCTCACTGACATTATAAAAGAATGTTAATGTAAGTAATCTAAGTGGGATACTTTATTATAATATATTATTTAAAGTAACTTTGCATCCACACATACAGAACAAAAGGGTCTGACTTTAATTACATTTTAAAGAATCATATAAATGTTTTTAAAGAAAAAAAAGAAAGATACAACTAGTGGTTTATTTTAGGGCTCCTACCTTTTTATGCCTGAGTGGCAACCTCTCTTCTCCAAAATTGTTCTCAATAGAGTTTCCTGAATTCTCGATGGACATCTTGGGAATTTTCATCTTCTTTTGCATTATACTGTCTTCAAATTCCTCTACTGTATCTGTAAAGTGCAGAAATAGAAGTAAAGAGAAACTCATGAAGTTTCCAAAAAGTTAGATGGATTTTAACAAAACGTGACCGCACTCTTTCATCCATTTGTCCTACTCGGGCCGAGGACGTTTATTCTCTCCATTCATTAAACTAACATCAGCCTTCTTCGTTAAATAAAATGAAAGCCTGACAGAGACATGAGCTACAGTTCGTCCTGATCATTCCGCGCTTGAACATGAACCGAGGCTGTGAGGGTGTCAGGCAGGTCGGACGGATCCTGCAGCCCAGACAGCTCAGATTCGGGGATTAGTGATGTAGCTTGTTAAAGATCGAGCATTGAAAACGTCAGTGGGCAAACCAGCGGCTAACGTCAAGCAAATCATTTTCACTTGAAGGCATCAGCACTTCGACATGACGCACTGTCATGAACAGACATGACGCTGACATGTTACCTATATGTTGTGTGCACGGATGTGTCCTCGACGCGGCGATGACTGCAGCGCTGCATCCACTCTGTGGCTCAGACCGAAAGATAAGCCCAGCCAAGCTAACCGGCTAACCGCAAACCCACCGCAGCCCCTGGCTGACGTCTCCAGCACATTGACCAAATCTGTGCAGAATTGTCAGTGGATCATCCGCGGACTGTCAGATGTGTTTAACATGTAGCGACATCTCTGCGTCTGCACGCAGTTAACGAGCGCGTCAACGCTAACATGCTAACGCGGAACAAATACACACGGAGCTAGCAGGCAGCTAGCTTCATGTTGTAAACAACCGATGTGACTGGCTAATGTTGCATGCCACGTATTTAGCGAAACAACCAGCACTACCCAGTAGAAACGAAAGCGCTAACTCAGGCAACGCGACACAGTGAGTGTAAAAAAATCTGCAACGCGCAGACGACGAGGTATGACTACCTACCAAACTTATCTTAGCATCTACCTAGCATACCCAGCTAGCCACAGCCGAGGACGTTGTGGCTATCAGTGTCAGACTCCAGCTGATCACGTCCTGACAGATCGGACAAAAGGAGCCGCTTCGACACATGTCCGAGCTCCGTGCACGTCCGCGTCCCAGGGTCAGACAGTGAGAGGCAGCGATGAGGACGAGGAAATGTGACGTGTCGGGAGGACAACTCACCTGCAAGGGCAAGGATCTGAGCTTCGCACGGCTGGCCTGCGCTGCCATTCTCTTCAGTTCTGTGAACCAGATACACCTTCTGATTATCAAAATCTGTTCTGTGCAGAGGTCTGAAATCTTCCACATTTGAAACGGGCAACGCGTAGCACATATCGTCTTCAAAGAATCGAACAAAAGCATACATTATTTACTTCTCTTTGGTCCTGCACTTTGGATATGGTTGACAGTTTTTTTTTCTCACAAAGTATTAAAAAAATATATACACATGGGGGGGGGGGGGGCTGGTGATGGTGTCTGCGCTCGGCTACTCTTGTCTGGTCCACATCACCAGGGCTTTTCATCAAGGCATGAATAATAGACATGACAGGAACTTGGTGAGATGCAGCAATATTCAAAAACATGTTTTTATTATTTGTTATTATTTTTGTCAGGAACATAAGAAACAATGCTCACTTTCCACAATTTTAGTATTATTATATGATCGTAATTCTTTCAACACTTAGAAAGTATTAGAATTTACACAAATACCAATAAAACATCAATATATAAAAAAAAAACCAAAGGAATCACTTAATGTGATGAGGCGGGACATCTAATTAACCTGGGCTCATTTAATTTAGACACTTATTACTTCCCACTTTATCTTTTCTATATGAGAAAAGCCAACCGAGACGATTACCTGCCTGCTCAGATTTCATTGTTCTCCGTGAGCTTTTATGTTTCCTGGTGTGCACCTCTCATCTGCTCCTTGTATCACAGAAAACAGAATTAAGGCCATGAAGTCTTTGTTATTGTACGACAGCCGGGTGGCTATACAACGGGATGGATTTCCCTCAGTTCTTACTCTAATGGAGAGCACCACAGTCGATAAATGACACCAACAGTTTTGTTCTGCTCGAGCTGCTGTAATTGAAAAGTAACTGATAATGAAATATATGGAGCCCCACCCCCTGCTATTCTCTGATATTTAGTTTGAGGTATTTAGTTGATTAGGATTAGGCCTGTTTCTCCTGCCACCATCCCCCATGATGCTTGTTCACCACTCATTTAAAGACAAACAAATAAACAAAACAATGGGAATAACTCCGATCATGTGCATGTTGATGAAAGAAATCTGGCATATTGAGGAAACTGATATCTATAAGTGTGTAGGATTTGGTGCAGCTTGACTAAATTTAAGGGGACTGCTGGGCCTTGGTGGAAGTATGCGCTCTGCTGAGTGCCATTCTAGTTATATTCATAGTTTCTTTAAAGCTGAGTCATGGTCGTTTCTTATATCTGCACGCAGCTTCTTTGTCAGATCCCACAAACTAACAGGAATGAGAGTGATGGATGAGATTTGAGCAGCTTCTGAACAAGTCAACCAGAGGATTACTTTTAATCTAAGCTTCTGTTTAGTGGCTCTCCTGTCTTCAAGGCAGGGCTTGTCACCATAAGGCTGCTCCGTTTGTGTTGCTCTCAGTCTTTGAAGTGGCCGGCATTTAGAAGGAGAACTCTGCTGCATTTAAAAGTCCCATGTGATGTTATAAATTCCTGCAGCCTGGAGAAGTTCAATCAAAATTCAAACAACAACTTTCTCATTAAGTTTGAGTTCATGGAGGTGCAGCAAAGATGGAAGTCTGCCTACAGACACAATAAAAGTTGAGCTACCCAAATGTATTTTATTTTAAAGTATTTTTCTTAACTCGCCGGTCTTCATATTAACCCCCCAAAGCACTGTGAACAAGTCAAAGTAATTTTTTCACTCCAACTTTAAAGTTACGCTCTATATTTCTTGTAAAATCAGCACTAGTTATTTCCAAGCAATTTTCACAGTTGCTGTCATTATACTGTGCATCATTCCAGATAGATTCCTTTCCACATAAATATCATTACTTAATAATGAGCAGTTGCAGTCTTCATGTGGTACCATCTCAGCTTCTGTCAAATCTATTTCCATCTTGACAGCTCAACACAAACAACAAACTAACATTTCTGACCTGCTGCCACATTGGGAACCATCAAGACCTCTTCAATTGTCTGGGACAGGTTTTCTTTCTGTCTCCAGATGCAAAACTAAACATGGAGAAGCAGCGTTCAGTTTGTCTGCACCACACATCTGGAACAAGCTCCGAGAGCAGCAACACTTTGTTCTTTTAAATCAATGCTAAATACTTTCAAATGGCCAAGTTCTTACAGTGCATTATAACTCTCACTCCTTTATTTTTTATTAGATTTATAAATTTTTTATGTAACTCTTCAAATTTTATATTTTAAAGCTTCTTTTTTTATTGTCCTATGTCACTTTTATAATTCATCATAGGGCCCTTTATATTTTCTGTGGGGTGCTCAATACTATGCATATAAACTTGCCTTACCTGTTATTGCATGCAATGGTGCTCCACTGTACTGCTCAACATCCCTGTTCTTTCCCAACCAGGCCAAAGTTTAGTCAAAGGCGGTTTTGTCTTGTTTATGGTATCTTCAGAAGAAGTGTAAGTAGGCAACTGTACTTGCTTGTGTTTCTTGAAACCTATTTTTCTAAAGACTTGAACTGAATAATAAACATAATATAACAATGAGCTGTCAGGCTGATTTGTCTGGGCACCAACAATGTAAGTGGTTGTTTTACATTATCTGGATTGTAAAATAGTATACACTATATACATATCCAACGACGGTTTACTGTAATTGTATTTTTAGTTTAGTAAAGACTCCACATAAATATTTCCCAACTGTAAGTTTGTTTATTAGTCACGCTCTGCTCAGAATCTGCCTGATTGTCGTCTCTCTGAGGCTCGTATTCAGTGGCGGCTCGTTTTTTTGGGGGGGGTAAACAAACTGAAGCAAGACTCACCAAAAACAACACAACACATAAAATGCCAGTCCTGTAGCCTTCATCGAAAATGTAGCCTCATTGTGACTGTGGAAACTGTCATGCTGTTTGCATTTTTCACAGAGCAGCTTTAGGTCTCTCAAACAGCAAACAGGGGAAGCAGCTTACTCCACATCCAGTTAGTCAACTCTGTCTTTCATAACAAGAGCGGGAAAAGCCCCAGATGTAAGCTCACCCTCATCACTTGCTGCTGAACCTGTAAATCAAGTCAATCTGGACCAAGCTCCTTTATGCTTTTTTTTTTTGCTGGGGTGTTTTTGTAAAGAAATCACTGGATTTGCCGCAGTTCCACCTATAGGCAGTCAGCTCGAGGGTCGACTAATTACATCAAATCAAAAAAACGTTAATCAAACATATAAAAAAAATGTTATTGGCTATAGGTGCTTATGGTCTACCAGGAGCATTGTATGAGTAAAATAATATTATCTATTTAATTTATGTTTAACATTTTTATACAGGCTTTTTTGTCTGACGATGTTGGAGGGGGCAGCGCCCCAGCACCCCTTTTTAACCAGCCGCCACTGCTCATATTTCTGTAAGTACTCACTTACTTTTTTTCACATGTCACACAACGAGAAGCACAGGTGGTTTAGTTGTGTTGCAACTGGTGATGAGAGGAAATCTACACCCTTAAAGGGATAGTTCCCCAAAAAATCTAAAGGGTGAAGTGAAGTGTTTGAGTCCACAAAACACTTTAGGAGTTAAGGGGTAAACACTGTTTCGTCCAAGGCGACCTCTTCTTCATACGTAATAAAACAACAGGAAAAAAAAACCACAACATGCCTCCATACTGCTCGTGTGGTGTCATCCAAGTGTCCGCAAGCTCCAACATTCATATATGACTCGAAATTCGGTCATTTACACTTTTTTAAGCCTAAATGTTGATTGTATTGGATTTGGCTGTTATGCTGTTTACCCCTGAAACTCCTTCAGTGTTTTGTGGACTCAAACACTTCACCTCCCCCTCCACCAGCATAGTGATGAGTAGATAATGAGTGAATTCTCATTTTTTAGTGAACTACTGTTGGCATCTATCTTTTTGTGAACTCATGTGATTTCAGCATAGCTCAACTTAACAGAAGTCAAATGAAATAAAAATAAGTGAGAACACCTGTGCGCGTGTAACTGCTATTATTGTCCTATGACACAGAAACTTCAGTTTCAGACCTTATACAAAGGTTCCTATTCATTCTGTCCTTTTATTTACAAACAGAAGTTCCAGCAAAGTTTTCCCAAATGTGTAGTTTTTAAGAAAGAGATGTGCAACATAATTATATCCAAGATGTTATGATACTTTCAATATATACTTAGTTATAATCTGTTCTTTATGTAAATCACATTTGTACTTACAAATGAACGTTTCCCTACAGCAGCCCCAAATTTGTAGTGAGGAAAAGTTTAGTGAGGAATGAGATGTGCTTAATTATGGGAATGATGTTGTAAAAATCATGACATATAAAATATATTTTGGTTGTCAATAAATCATCTGAGCAGATTGTTTATCTGAGTAACTATGAAAAGGATCTGTGCATCTGTGAAATAAATAGCAGTACTATTTTTTTTAAATAAAGTCATTTTCATTTGCTCTACTAAACACAGTCTTATAAATTTTACTTAAATTTCTACTGGATTCTGCCACAATAAGAAAGTCAACTAAAGAGAAATTTCATACTGTCTAAGTCTGGTTCATTAAAGTATAAGAATAGGGAAGGTCCAAATTATGTTTGAATCATCACTATAAGGACACAGAGACACACAAGGAGTATCTAAAGAGAAGAAGGTTTTTGCACAGAAACTAACATAGTCACTTTCACATATAGTACTATATATAGGTTACATGTGTAACACTGTTAGAGAATGACATGCTTCACTTTCACCAAAATCCTCTTAAATCAAAACTTTTAAATGTCATCTAAATGCCATGTATTGACCTTTCACCATAATTAGAATTAAAAGCAAAGCTGCTATTTATTTAATAAATACAATGACCTATTTTTTAATAGTTAGTGACTCAAATAGAACAAAATCTGCTCTGATTTGTCACAAACTATTGGCCTGTTAATATCCGACCGTACAAAGATTCATTACATCTGAAAGAAGAACTCTAGAAAATATTTGAGCAATGTTTTATCTGAGGGAGCAGTTGATCGGGTAAAGACTGGAGTCAGGACAGAAGCCAGACATCATGTCCTGCCTATTAGCTCCACACTGCCAGGCTCATCTATCTTTATTGGTCATCCATTAGCCTGCATTAAAGGGAGACACGGGATAATAGCAGTAATGATGCTGATGATGGAATTATACTGTGGGTACACACGTCATCATTGCAGCGTTACGCCTCGATTAAAAAGCGGACAGATGGACGGACAGATAAAATAAAAACTTATTTTGAGTTTGATTAGTTTGTGCGTGTATGTATGTGACAAACAAACAAACATGCAGAAAGTGAATACGTTGAGGTCTTGCAATTTAGCTAAAAAGAAATTACTTCGAGGTGTGTGCATTAAGTTTACGGCACGGACACAGCCAATCTAAACGCAGCACCTGTGCCAATCTGCACAAAAGACAGATGCTGGTACAGGTGTGTGCGTGATGATGGTTGGCAGGGACGAGCACCAACCTGAGCAACAGCAGCACACATTCACACACACGCACCAGACGCAGAAAGGTGATGATGCCAGGAATTAGACAGCCAGGACAGAGGGATCATTAAGCCAACTTTCTGGAAAGACGCTCTAAGATCAGGAAAAGCACCGAGCAAAATGAAGATATGGGTGTCTGGCTCCAAGATGATGGATTCAGAGGCGCAAGCGTCTTTTATGGGCTGCGCATTACAACAATCAATCACAACTGTTTACAGTCCAGGGTATTGCCGTTTCCCTATTTTGGTTGGAGGCATCTCACCAGTCTTTCTCCTATTATGCCTCTTAATTAGCTCCGCATGAATTACTAATCAACCATGAAGAAGGCATTCACCAATTTAAAAAGTGATAGCCCATGAAATGAACAGCACAGCCTCATACAGGCACATCAGTTACTAATGCTGAAGAAGAAGAGAGACAAAGAGAATGACAGAAACACACACACAGATACACACAGACACACGCACGCACACAGACAAACCTTATTGTGAATAAATCCTTCATTAACTATTTAGAATGCTATCAGTGCTGGCCCTGCCATCCTGCTGTGTGTACTCAGTGATCCACACAGGAGACATTGATCTTCTTCATAAGGAACATAATGACCACCAGAGAAATACTGATCATATTTCAGTACCAGTCAATTCAGTTCATTAGGACCGCTTTACCTCCTGCTGCGGACCGGTATTGATCCTCCCAGTGTCACCAGACTGTTATTCTCCGCTAACTAGATAGGGAACTCACAAAACTGTAATATACACAGTGGCAACAGAGAGAGGTATAGTACACAGCACAAACAAACAAGCAAAAAGATATAAAAAAATTTAAAAAACGGAAAATTGCCCCATCTGTGTGAGAGCGAGCATGGACTGTCTGTCTTTGTGACCTTTCTGAGTCGGCATCAAATGTCAAACATGACACAAGAAATCCTAAAAGTACCAGAGCTGTCCCGGGGTTTCAGAGAGAATTTTTCGCATGCCTTTAATACCTTTTCCACTGGCTCCTCTCCTCTAATCTCCACTTATCTGGCAGCCAGGTGAGCCGCAGCACATGGCTGGTGGGCAGGCTTTGGTCTGTGGGAATACAGCTCATCTTAATGGTATTGCTCTCCCTTTTCCCCTCTCTTCCCTTTGCTTCTTGTGCCCCTTCCTCCGGGGCGGCTGTCAGACTGGGTGTGGAGGGAGCCAGAGAACTTCAACATTGCTGCTGTAGCTGACAGCAGGGAGCCGGTGGGATTGGAAGGGAGACGGCAGCCGCCTGTCATGCAGAGGGGGCAGCCAGGCTTATAGGTGCACAGCATCAGACAGATAATAACAGGTAAAACTCAAGCCAACCAGCAGCTTGTTCCTCCCCAGGGGATGCAGGACCCTTGGTGGTGGGATGCGGGGGTCACACGTGGAAGGGTCAGAGTGTTCTCACTACTAGCGGCCTTTACTTAACAGACGCAGGACCCCACCCACACACACACCGCCAGTAGTCAAGGAGAACTAAGGTCACAGATATCAAATCCCTCCACAGAATCATTCCTGCAGCTTACTGTACACTTGGCAGAGGTTAAGATTGATTTGGAGCTCAATACCAAGTGTTGGTGCAGCAGCTGCACATCAAAACCCAGCAGTCATCTTATTAGGTTTTCTTTTCCCCTTCTTCTGTTTTTTGTCAAATTTTTGTAGAAAGAACTGCGAGTCTCCAAAGTACAATAACAATTGTTGATGTCATAAAGCATTCCCAGTGTAACTCCACTGTACAAAATGCAAACACATTTTTATCTGTTAAGGCTAAAATGACACTGACTTAAACTTAGTTAAATCTGTGAATAATTATATGAACTGCTTGCGATCATGTCCACTGATGTTGGCTTCCTTCACATTTTCATGCCACTAACTTTGAAAAACAACTGAAAGCACAACATCTCACAATACATATTCCTCAACCAGGGCAGACAAACACTTGCAAGGACTCCGGCTTTGACTGTGAGAAAGTATGTCACATGTCATGTATCCCCCCTGCCGTCCACATGCAGGATGCCAGCTGATGTGACAATGGGAAACACGTCTATCTCACATTTAGTTCTTTGGGGAAAAAACAGTCAAGACGAATTTGGCAGTCGCTACATGACCTGAGACACACAGCCGGATAAACCACCTTGTCACTGAGCTGCCACTACTGGGAGACAGGTACAGCAGATTTTAAATGAAAACGCAAAGGTACAATAAAAACAGTTTTTACCATCATACAAACCAAGTCTGCACAGGTTTGACCATGTTGTTGATAGCATTTATCAGCATTTAATTGTGCTGAGTTTTGTTTAAAAACTCATTACATATCTATTGTTATTCCATGCACTTTTACATCAAGCACTGCAGGATACATATATATGCATACATACATTTACTAAACTTTTCTGTTGAAAGTCAGTTATAACACTAGTTGTCTGGGATTGGTGAGTGAAAATATATCTATATCATTCCTTGGTCTCCAATAGAGGTCAGTACAAAGTCATAGGACAGCAGGGTAGTGTAATGAGCAGGGGAATTATATATATACTATATTATATATATACAATTTTAATATATAATAGTTTAAAGTACTTGGGCTCAATCATTGTGCTGAAGTTTCCTAGAGAAAGACCGGGGATGCACACCTCACTGCTGGTATGTATGTGAACGCAGAGCAATTAGGAGTAAAATATCCCCACAGAAATCATTAATGTGTAAAATGTACATTTATACATACAGCACTCTATAAACACACCCATTGGACACGTGCTCCACATGTATATGTGAGGGGGCTGTGAGGGGGCTGAGGCGAAGACGGAGAAAAGGTTGTTTATGACCTTGAGCGTGGCAGCGAGGAATCTCCTGGCAACGTGCGTATACCTGCACTGCAGTTTGTGATGGTGAATATTCTGCTGTGAACCCCTTAGCAGAGTGACAGGTTATCATATTAATAATTGATTATTAATAATAGGTATCCATAATGGTATAGCAGACCATGTTCTCCTATTTAGCAACCTTAAAGCAAAGAGGATGCAAAAGGTTGAGAGTAAAAGTGGTGCGTAAGACAGACGATGTCCTTGCTCCACACACACACACACACACACACACACACACACACACACACACACACACACACACACACACACACACACACACACACACACACACACACACACACACACACACACACACACGAAGTCCAAAAAAATCTCAATCCACCAGTCATAACACAGAGACGGAGTGGCATCAACCTCTATTATCTAGTCCCTATGCTGCTAACACAAAAGGCTCCCTGGAACAAAAATCCAATCAGTCCTCTCTAGGAGGATTTGCTCCACAGCAGTGCTCAGCAACACTGGTGGCTCTGCTGGTGACAAAGAAATAATCTCAGAGCCCGCAGCCTGTTTACTGCCTCCGTCACATCGCCCTTTTAGAGAGAGGACAGACACGAGTCTATACGTTTCTTCTGTTGTCATTTACTGTCCTCTGAGTTTAGCTCGCTCGCTCTCCCTCTCTCTCTTCTTTTCTGCATGCAGCAACATGAAACACATGGTTGACTGCATGTACAGGGCATGAAATCACGGTATTTGCGATATGGCATGTTTACTCTAAACACTAGTAAAAGCTCTGACAAAAAAACCTTCAGGGCAGGTTTTTAATAATTGTTTGATGACAAATATTTTCTTAATACTTTCTATGTTGTGTCGTCCCCCATAATCCCCTCCTCTCCTCTCCGTTTTATTTTCTGGCTCCTATCTCTCACAGTCGTCCATTCTTTGCCTGCTAAATTATCACACTCATTCTCCATTCATTAGCATGCCGCTGCTTATTTAGCCACGCTGCTGAGAAGCCTTCAACAAAATCAACTGGAAAATACTCAATATGAGGCGGCCAGCACACCCCCGTCCTCTCCTCCCTTCCATCCTTCATCTCCTTCTTTGTTTGTTTGATTTTTTTCTTTAACCACATCAAAATGGAAGCACCGTCCCCCATAATGAAGAGAGGAGAAAGAGTAGAGGAGTGAGATAAAATATGCAAATTCACAGAGAAAGGATATAATTAGGGCAATGATAGGAAGAGTTGTTTTCACAGCTGCTCATTTACACAAATGCCTGATAGTAGTTTGGATAAATAATGTTGTCTGTTTCTTCTGTATTTAATCTTTTTAGGTGCAGAGTCTTATGCGCCACTAAAAACAGATATCTGCAGCTCTATTACCAGAAAGCCAGTCAACCTTACAGTCCCTGAGCAACCCTCAGCTCAGGTATGTACCACAGGATTAAACAGTGAGCAGGAGGTTGCATTTAGGTAGTTTCAGACATGTCTTTGCTCTTTCCATGGGTCAATTCAGGCTGGATAGAAACACAGTCTCCTGGTCTGCATCTGCAAAAAATACTTTTATCAGAGTGGAAACTGCAAAAAGTCTTCTCCAGAATTATCCAGTTTTATGCCTTTTTCTGAGTTTTGTCCACGTTTTATACATTAAAACATTTACGAGAGGAGACATGGTGGAGACAAAGGGCACCTACATCTCGGGGGAAGAAAGCAGAATTAACTATGCCTCTCCTGGAATGTAAAAAAGAAAATAGTGAATTGCAGGAACAGAAATCAGGTAAAATATATTTACTCTCATTTCCAAATAAAGATGTTATGTGAATCCTTTTTGCCAACCGCTTCCAGAGCTTAGTTCTGTGACTTTGTGAGAGGGAAATACTACTGATACTACTGATACTACTGCTATCAGGGGCAATTTGGGATTTGGTGCTTTGCCCAAGGACACTCACTTCCACACAGAAAAGCAGAGGATTGAACCATTACTCAACAACCAACTCCACCCTCTGAACTGCAGCTGCCCACAAAAGTCAAAAACAATTCAAAACTGAAAACATTTAAAAATCAACCACCCCTGTCTGTCTCTTCACCAGCCACCAGCACTCAATGCTAATGTAAAAGTAGCACAGCAGTAAGTACATGTAATCAACTCCCACAGACCAGCCCCTCTTCAGTCACAAGATTTTTTTTCCTTTGCTTTAATCCCTGTGTTTGACTCAGAAGAATGAGCAAGAATAGCTCAGGCCTGCTTCAAGTGTTACAGACAGTACAAGAGCTCCAAAAGGAAGGAAGGCTTGATTTACTAATTTAATGGATTCTGTGTGCTGGACTTCCTGATTTTGCTGCCACTGGCTATTTTCTTTCAGGAGTCCTGCTGCAGTGTCACCAGTTGCAAATGAAAATTACATTTAAATATTTGTGAGCAGTGAAGAGGTTGTCATTAGCATTTCACAGAAATTCAGTGAGCATGGCTGAAAGGTGCATAGAGGTTTCTCATGTTTCAACTTCACTCAAAGGGAGATCGGTGTGATTGATAAAGATCAACTGTTTAAAGTTGAACAGAAAAGAAAATGCTTCGCACAAGGGAGTTAACTTCTGTTTTTCTGCAATAATTGAAAAAGGAAAGATTAATACTCTGACACAACTGTGTTCTTCAAAGTAAAAGCAGTAATGGCACCAACACAAAGAGTTTAAATAAAATCCCTGTGGTTTATGAACATTTGGTAGGATTTAGAGGCAGGAGGGAAACTCTTACTGCACCAACACTACAACAGTACTTCACGAGTGCGATTTACAGAGGGGCCAAGTAAAGTACATCATATTCAAAACAAAAGTGTCACAGAAACAAAGACATAAATACGTGGTATATAACTGTATTGTTTGGACGACTGCCCAGAGACTTTCATCTGAAGAAAAGCTATTAAACGTCTGAGAGGAGGCCAGACTGCTGCATTGTGTAAATTAGAAAAAAAAAACCTTGACTTTTCTTTGACTCTTCTGCTGTTTTTCTTTTACATGTTGTACTAATGTTGCAACGCGACATCTTGAAGCTGCCAGGAAAGAAACCAAGGCTGCACATAAAAAATGACAACTACAAATGTTTCTCCCTTTTAGTTTTACAAGCAACAAAGGTTTTACCTCAGTCATAGTTTTGGTCCCCACAAAGTTTACTTTTTGATTTGGCAGGCAGGTGCTTGGCTTGTTTCAAAAGACCAGAGTAAGTTTGGTATGAAGACAACAAGGTTGTTGGCCATGGCGGAGGTTTTTTGAAGTAAGTGGCTGAACCACAGCTATTTCCTAATAATATATTCGTTTTTATTACCAGCTGAGAGGTACAAGGTCCACTGTGTGTGTTAAAATGAAATAATAATAGATATTAAAGTCCCCATTTCCACAGGTTTGTTTGTTAGTCTATTCGACTGATACGAAGTCACTATTTCATCTTGTAATAACAGCTGATTCCCTGGATTATCTACATCAGGAATATTGTAGCTGGTAAACACATATGCTGCATTGTGAGGGATTCTAGCACACTGCACCTTCCTTTAGATTAATCATATTTACATTGACTGTCAATGAATACTAGAATTGAGTATGTATAAACAAGTAGGAAAGAATGATTCGGGAAATTATTCAAGATGAAGATGCTGCTGTGTGTGAAGGTTTTGTACAGTCTTTGTGACACTTTTTTCAAAGATATGAATATAAATTGAAATTTGTTGATGTGATTAGATGTGTGACTGTTTCGGTGTTGATGATTTTGCTTAGAAAATGCCCTGATGAGGTTGTTACCATGGCAACAATAGGCTAAAATGATTATGTTTTTAATCATGTTGGGACCATCAGCTCCATACCAAATAATTTTGTTCACACTCTATGTATGCTCATGCCTTTGTGATGTTTATATTCCTCAATTTCCACAGCATCACTACTGTGTGTACCATGAAAGACTCAGACACGGCTTTTGAATATTTGCAGCTGGCTGTGCAGAATGCACCTCCTGACCTCCGAGATATGTACAGTGGTTTTGTCTGGAGAGAGCAAAGCAGGAAGCACAAAGAATAACTGTAGAAGAAGATTCTCTAATGAAGAACATTTCTATTCTGCTCTGACAGAAACAGCAGGGAAATGGAGATACAAAGGGAGAAGTGATCGAGTGAAAAAGAAGAAAGTGAGAGCAGAGATCTGAGAACTGCCTATTATCTCCACACTGCTTCATTGCTTCAGATGCACACACATGCTTGAACGCGCCTGTGCGCAGAACCTAAAAGTGTGTGCACACGTACACACGCGCAACCGTCCTCTCAAATCTGCCCAAATCTCATGAATATGATTGACCTTTTTTACACTGTAATGCTGAGAGCGCATCAAGGGGAAAGGAGAAACTAAACAGAGGCAAGCAGAGTTAATTCAGAACAACACATTATTGAGTTCTGACTGCAGATATGGAAAAGGACAATCTAATCGATAAGCCAAAAGAATGACAATGGCCTCTCGAATCAATGTCTGCACCCCATTTTCTCGCTGTGGAAAAAGCCCTCAATGCAGGTGTTTTTGTTGTTCTGTTTGCACCTGTGAGTGCGTGTCCATGCTTGTGTATATGTGTGTGTATACCTGGCTGTTGTTGTGGTGGAACAGTTGCCAGGACTAATCATTATTTAGTTGTGGCGGGGCTGGAAAGGTCAGCAGTCTGAAATGTCAGGCTGTGTTCAACAGGAGCAAGATGCAGCCGTGTGTTGCTCAAGTGTCCAATTAAAGGGGCAGAGTGAGGTTTGAGTGGGTCTGTGTGAGAGTTGGTATGCATGTGTGTGTGTTTGTGTGTGTGTCCGTGCGTGTGTGAAAGAAGAAAGCAGAGACATGCTGTGTTTTTGTTGTTTCTTTTCCTCCTGTGTGTGTATAAATGCTGTATTTATATGTCAAATTTAAATGTTAAGCGTATATATACAGATATAAGTGTGAACCAGTCTTCAGAGCAGCTAATAAATTCCATTATAAACACAGGCCTCTCTCTCACACACATAGCACGAAGCCACCTGAGCCTATTAGCTCGTTCACACCCGGTGATTCCCTCTGCTGTCTGTGCTGTGATGAGACGAAGGAGGGAGCAATACAACACAAAAGGGCAGAAAACAAGAGGACGGAGGCGATGTGAGAAAACAAGATCACTAATAAATAACAACAGATATCAGGTGTTGCACAGATGACTCGCCCACAGCAGGGAGGGAGGCGCTCGAGAGGATGACAAGGTGACACGGAGCAAAGGAGCAGAAACTCCTGAAATCTGCAGGGAGGAGGAGAGGGTGTCCTGGCTGTGTTTCCCTATCGGAATCATTCATCTGAGAGCCTCACCTGCTCTCCATACAGCCATCATAATAACCTTCACCATGTTCACTGTGTGTGGGTGTGCATGTCCACTCACCTAGCGTGAATGGTAATAAGCAGCGGGGCAGGATAAAATATGTCTGCCGAGTTAAGGATATAATAGACTCCCCTGAATAATGACCTGCAATAATTTACACAGCGTACTGAGCACTACACAGTGTCAGAGGAAGAAACCTGGAAGACAGTGAGGAATAATAAAAAGCCATCTCAGGTCCCTCCACAGGTGAAAACTAAACCCTGAAGGAGGGGATTTCGTCTGTCACCAATCATGAGCTCATCTAAAAGGTGCAATGAAAAGTCATAGACGTATTCAGCTGTTTTAAGATGAACTTAATGAGATGTCATTGTGACAGTTAAATGTAAGGTGGGTAGGTTGGTTCTGAAACACTTTTATTTTATTTTTCTTGATAGCCATCAATAAATAAAGCCGTCGGAAAAAAAGGGAAAAAGATGGTCTTGGGATCAAATGGGATAATTGGCTGACGTACCTGTCCGTCACTTACCAACCTGCCTGCCTGCCTGCCCGCCCGCACCCTGCCCATGCTCTCACTGTGCATGACTGCACAAGCAGGAGAGACATCACTGAAGCAGAGATGAAGCTAGCTAGCGCGTTACGGAAAAGTCGTCCTCTAGCAGTCAGTCAGTGCACATATATGTGTTTTGAGGGCGTAGCTTTGATGAGAGGGTGGATGGGAGGGGGTGAGATTTATCGATTGCATCTTTTGAAAGTGTAGCCTGCTCTTCCTGGCTTCTCCAGGATTACCAACCTGAGCTTTAACAAGACATTGCAATATCACCAGAGTAAAACTTTGGAGCAACAGAATACGTTATCAGGTTGTAGTGTGATTTATCTCACTTATGAGACCATGTTGTGCATAAGTCTGATGCCGCAGGCTGGCTAAAAACAGAGTGGACACAATTGGAATAACCTTGGTGAGTACAAAGCAAAGAACTCGATTCCTATTCTTTTTTTTTATTTAGTTGCATGAGATTTCATTTTAGTTTCTTCGCACAGTTTATACTTATAATGAGCTGCGAGACAGACTTCTAAAGAGGCAGCTGCTTTAACTAAAAGAAACAGACTCGTTGTGACTATCCTCTGTGTCAGGGACCCAGATCAACTTGAAATGTAAAGTCCCATTGAGCCGTACCCATCCTCAATAAAGTGAAAATAGTGAATAAAGATTCCCAAAAATTAGTAGAGTCATTGTGAAAATCGACAAAGTTTGGCACCATTGAAGCTTTTTTCAAGAGGTGAACAGAAATCCACTTATCCAGGAGGTGCAGGACTCCTCTAGGGAGATGGGAGAAACAAATATCTCTGCAGCGCTACATTATTCAGGCCTCTGTATGAGAATAGCTGCATGAGTCATCTCTGAGTCAAATGCATATGACAAATGTATTTCTCTCTTTTTACTGTTTATTGAGGTGATTCAAAAACCCACATTTGTACCTACACTACACTTTGTTTTGAATTAATGTTTGACACTTACACACAGCTCTAGTAACCTACTAGTGCTAAAGATCCATTTTAAGTTGATATATCACATCTTTTGATCAACAGCCTGGGAACAGCAAACAGTCTGATGTCAGATTAGTTGATCTCAGTTGATGCATAGATATTCCCTCCTAGAATAATCGAATCCTTCCCCCCTTTTCCTCCTCACTTGGAAGAAGGTGTTTGTATATAATTGCTCTCACATTCTCTCCCTTCTTTGCCCTTTGTCTCTCTCTGCTTGCCCTCTATCAAACTGTGAAGGCCAGGGGGCCTGAGGAACAGCTGCAAAGTAAACCTGCTAAATTAACCCAGTCTGCATGAGTCTCACATACGCATTATTCTAATCAAAGCACATTAGATCATCCAGCTACTTTAGACATATGGGTCTCTGCATCCTCCTTGCCGTCCCCATCTGTTTCTCCTCCCGAGTTTTTTGAATTTCCTCCTCGCTCTTCATCTCGGTGGATCCCTCGCTCTCACAGCTGCCTCGCCAAGACACTGGCATTAATTTCTAACAGTGCAGCTACTTTCTGACACGTTTTCACATCCAGTCAAACTCGGAGCACCATATGCCTGCCTGATTACTAACATGTTAGGAGTTTGAGGTGCGCACCGGGTAAAATTCAAACCACTCTGCACAAACTTTACACATATTTTACTGCTCCTATGCATACAGGAAATAAAATTAAACCCTGGAGAGTACACTCGCTGCAATATGCTCATAAACAATAGCTGAACATATTTCATCCATGTTCCATGTGTTTTAGTGGTGCTCAAATGTTTCTTGTCAGAGGAATTCAAGTATGTATACGGCAGCAACTCAGTAGTACATAATAAATCATTTTAGTTGTTCTGATCGTTTGCTCAGATTTATTGTAGTAGATCTAAAATGTGTATTTATGATGGTATTAATTCAGTCTATGAAAAAAAAGTAGCAAAAAGCAGCAATCATAACTTTCAAGTGACATCATTTAAAGTCTAAACAGCAACATAATTCACTGACTATCAATTACCGCATGACCAAGATCATTAAAATCCTCATATACGAGGATAAGGAAATATTTGACATTTTTGCACTAATAAAGAGAGTGTGGAACGTGAGTGCAGAGCATTTCAGTCGTGTTTATGAAAGTATTTAGTTGTGTGTACAGGGAGAAGTCAGGGACATATGGACGTTTGGATGTTTAAGCCTCTTGTCAACACAGAAAGTAAAATGTGTTGACATGCATGGGAGAGTGTACACTACATCCTGTTTAGCAACTTTGAAACACAAACACAAACAAACAGACACAAAGCACACATTATATAAATGATAGACAACACAGATCAGGTGTTGTGAAAAGTCTCACACATTTCTTCACCAACAAACGTAAAAAAACCAACAGAAACTGCTCCTGTGGTGTCATCCAAGTGTCCGTTAGCACTGACATTCAAATTAGTCTCAAAACCAAGTCATTTACACCATGTTTAGACTAAATGTCTGTTGTTGTCCTCCAGCAGTTACTGTTGCACTCACTGCAGTTCTCAAGATAGCTGCAGTTACTGCAACAGTAACTCGCTGATCTCATCTGGCGAGGAGTTTGAGTATCGCTGTTTACCCCTGAAACTCAAAAAGGGTTCTGTGGACTAAAACACTTCACCCTCCATCTGCATAGTGAGTAGATAATGAGGGAATTTTCGTTCTTGGGTGAACCATCCCTTTCAAGTGAGCGAGGCTGGATGTTTATTGAGACTTTTATCTGACATGTTGATGTCTTATAATCTCTTCACTAAAGTCTCCCACATTCCTTTGGTAAAGACACATATTCATACAAACAGAGAGATGTGTATTGTGTTACATGTTTTCTGACATTTAACACAAGCAACCATCAAATTAGCAATATACCTGCAGCATGATTTTCCACAGCAAAAGCTCGATTTTACCTGAGCTCACCCCCCCTAACCTAATGTGCAGGTATGTGCTTGTGTAGGAAAGACAGCTGGTAACAGTTTTAGTTTGGATAGGAGGGAAATACTCGGGGGCCATACTGTCTTGTTTCTGTTGCTTATCAAGCCAAATAATAAAACATGGGATGTATGGTGATTCTGAGGCTCCATCACAGCACAGTTTTATATCAGTGGTGTTGAAATAGAAAGGAGAGTGAAGTCATTAGATTCCAGGGACTTACCTGAGTTGGTGATGGTTAACAGGTCGAGACGCCGCTGTTGCTGTAATAAAAGGAGAGCAGACAGTTAGAAAAATGTCACTGGAGATCATTTACATCAGTTCTCAGATAAAATATGACTGTGATTGTTAACACACACATGCAGAATGTTAGTGGTAAAAGGTTAAAACATACGAGTCAAATTGTGATTTGTGATTATGAGCTACAAAAATAAAATGAATTGGTTGATTGAACGTCTCTGGCCCTGCTCAGACCAGGTATTAACATTGGCTTCAGGTCACCTTATCACAAGTGGCCAGCTCAAACTTCTGATGTGAACACACCCAAGACACACTGAAGACACATTTGATATCCAGTTACCACCTCTGAATGTGGTGTGGGACGCATGTTGCCAGACTCTTTCAGTTGTGTGAATACAAAATATGTCCTGTGTTCTGATCTGCTACTGTTTTACATTGAATAGAATATATTTTTTACATGTTCCCCTGACATCGATTTACTTGTGGCCACCGCCACAATTTCATCATTGACCGCCACATATTAATTTTCTATATTTTTTTACAATCTAAAATGAATAAAGTTTAATTTTATTATACAGCTGTGTGCTGCATATTGATTGACTGAGCTCCTCTTGGCTATTGGCTGAGATCAGTTTAGTTTACTCAGTAATGATAACTTTGACACTACATTGATGGAAGTTAGCTTCAAATAGGCAATTTTTTAAATGTTATTAATATAGTTTGATACTTTTTCCAAGTATGTTGACGGTGCTGTGCTTCTGTTGAGTGTTGAAGTTGTTCCAACACCCAAGTGGCTTCCTCACCATGGTAATGTGTGTGTGTTTGTGTGTGTGTGTGTGTCCTCATTGGTTGTGATGGAGAGTTTTTGAAAGAGTGTGCAATTTTACACTTGATGTCTCCAGCAGCTGAGAAGAAGTCTAGAGGAGGTGCTAGCTGGCTTCCCCTCTCTTTAACCTGCTGCCTTTCTACACACACGCACACAGTCACACACTTGACTGTCGAGCACTGCAGTAATCAACACCCCAGCCCTCTTCATCTACCAGTCCCTCAGGAAACAAAATCTTCACATCCTAGGAAGGGAGGACCTGCAAGCGTGTATGTGTATGACACACACAGTATGGCTAGGTCACAGTCAAAGCCAGCTTTTAGGACCAGACTTCATTAACATTCGAGCACTATACTAACCAACTGCTGAGGGGATAAGCAAAGAGACTCTCAACATACTTGGAGTCCTTCTATACCCACATACAGTGTTGCCTGGAGTGGAGCTCTCTGATAGGCTACTTATATCAGTATTAAGCACAGGCTTTTACTCAGAGAGTGATAATAATATACAACATGAGTGGAAATGGGTTCAGTAGGTGCACAAATTAAATAACTTTTTGTACAAGTTCACAAACACTGTAAAGAATGCAACGTTAAGAGTCATAGTGCTCTGACAATTATTGTATCATTCAAAAATAATGTTGAAAAAGAAAAGTGTTGTAAATGAAGATAAAGAAAAACAAAATAACAGCACTATGGCATCTTGAAAAAAACAAAGGATGGACCCGGTAACAGATATCACACATCACAACTTAACAACCGAATACCAAACCCATAACTCAAATTGAGGTCATATAAGAGTGAGGTCCACTGTATTTAAGTTCTAATTTAAAAAAGGTCAAATTCTAAGAAGCAGAGGCTAAGAGTCAGGCTATGATCAAAAAGAAGTGTTTTGTACCAGGTATTGTTCGACCTTATCTGAAATCAAAAGTGTTGGTATGGTTGAACAGCCATGCTTGAAGTAGAAGCTGATTGCCATGTGCTATATTTTCATATGGGGGGAGAATGGTAAACAGAGTGTGTTCAGTTTATTGTGTTGCACTCAGTTGTTTAAAGGCTTCGTGACAGAAATTGTTGTGTGACATATGAAAAATGACAAAGTGAGAGAAAAGGTCAGACTCTACCTTCCTTCTTTCTCACGTCTGCACAGTTTAACTGCTGGTTTCAGAGAGTTACGGAAACATCTGCCCATTGAAAAGATGTTGAGTGGAGGAGTTAATAAAGCTACTCATAGGAGTAAGCAGCTAAAGATACACATGTAATCTCTAGTCTGGGAAATATGCCCCTACACTGTTTTATTCATGAAGTACCTGGTGTATGTTTATCTAATTTTAATTTTAAGTGTTCTTAAATATATTCCTACCTTTATGCATAACATTCTTTTAAAAAATAAAACACGTCTGGTAAAATATCTGCCTGTACAATAAACTCGGGATGAAGACGGATCCTAACAAAACAGACAAATTGCTTTTATAGACGACATGGTTAGAGTTAGTGAGAATGATGTGGGAGAGGTGAAAATGTTCAGTGTATTGAAGGTATTGTGAGAGGCTACATGGAGAGTTGAGATTTGAGAAGTACTAAAGAGAGTTAAAGATGATTGTTTTCTGAGGAGAGAAGGTCATTCCAACACGTGGGATTCATTAAAAACAAAAGATAGATCCCACTCTTACGTGCAACGATTTGTGAGGTTGAAGTCAAGGTGCTTTAACAATAGGATCATTTGGGATATTTAGCCGCGAGTACCGTGTGATTCTTACCACACTCATGTCTCCATACACCAGCAGTAAGTTAGCTGGGAGTGCCTCCAGTGCATGGTGTGTGTGGTGGTATGGATGTTGGAGTGGGTGGCCATGTAAGCAGTAGAGGTCACTGTGACAACATGAGACACAGAAAAGCAGAGATCATACACTACATACACACAGACACACAGACTTACACACACATGCTCAACCTATAACCTCTAACACTCTCTCTCACACACACACACACACACACAGGCCCAAATAACTTGTGTACTCTCAAAACACTACAGTGAGATTTCATCAGCAAATCCTATATCTACACAGCAGGAAATAACCAGAAAAAACACAATCCTAGATGCATTTATATTTTACATCATTCATTCATCGTCATACGTCACGCTGACATTTTGTTTAAACATCTCCTATTAATCCCTTTTTACAGATATTGATTTTAATGTTTCTCTGTTTCAGAAGTATTCTTCTGTGCTGAAATGCACATAGATAAGGGAATACTGTATGCTGCACAAATAAATATAAAATAATAATAGTTATCAATAAATCTTTTAACACTTTCCTGCAATCGTCTATATTATTAGAGAGGTTGATTTAATTGGACCGTGTAGCACCCTCTACTGGCGGTATAGATTTCTGCAAATGAGGCTATGTTAGACTGAAATATGATCCATCATTTGAAAAGTATTTCTTATTTAACATGATAGTAAGAATGAAATCAGATAAACACATCTGGAAAAACACAAACATACCCAAAAACTTAGAAACCTGATGCCATTTTCAAATGTATTTTTCAAATCCTCACATTTCTAAATACACACAGACTAACAGAGACACGCAACCAGCTGTAACCAGCTGATGAAAAGAGCGAACGCTGTTCAGTCTGCCAGTACTTATACACAGATAATTAATAGTAGAGAATTACAACATACTACCACTGCTCACTCCTCCTGCTGCTTTTGTTAGTCCTCAGCATGGATAAGGTGCTTAGTGTTCTTTAGGCGGGAGAGAGAGACAGACAGACACAAAGAGGAAAGAGGGAGGATCTGATGCAGGGAGAATTACATTAGCAAAAGCATTTCAGGGCAGAAAATAGGATTGAATTAAACTTTATCAAACAGAGCCAAGAGCAGAGGGATCACACCCTTGTTGAAGCCAGCCTAGCGTGAGAGTGGCTGGACACTGCCCGCTCACTGCCATGATGACAACAACAGCTTAAACCAGTGGTAGTGAGCATTTGTTATTAATTGATCCACCGATTTCCATGCATCCATTATCTTCATATTTTATCTAAGAGTCTCGGAGGGGGAGGGCTGCAGCCAATTTTAGCTGACCTTGGACAAGAGGCGTGTTACACCCTGGACAATTAGACAGCGCACCAGAGGGCCAACAAACAGAGCCAACAAAGGCCATTCATGCTCACACACAAACCTATGGGCTGTTTAGAATCTGTGATTAACCCTTTAGACTGTCAGAGGAAGCTGGTGAGAGTTCCAGCAGACATGTGTAAAACATGCTAAAACATGCTAACTCCACTGCACCACCTGTGCAGGGTTTCTGGGTTTCAGGACACTGGACAACACAAGGATTTTCAGTATGTTTTAGTATCTGAATGGCTCAAAAGTTATGAGAAATTAACTGAAAGCAATTGGACTGACCTGATGCAGAACTCTGACAGGGTTTAGTCATTATTTGCAAATGAACAGTCCGGCTCAAGTCCACAGATATTTACCACAGGTGAAACTGGACCGGACCTGCCAGTTTTAGTGTTATTAGGTCAAAAAACATGGAAGCAATTGGGATCCAGAGGTGACAGCTGCTCCAGCTGTTGCAGTAGTCTAGCCAGCTACTATGGACTCTGGGGCCCTGTGGCTAGATGCACAGTAAACAATACTGAGAAGGACCATTGGACTAGAGTCCTAAATAATCTTAGAATAACCTGTTTTATATAGGAACATGATGAAGTTTTACTTTACTGACCTCTTTCTATTCTGGGCTTCAAACCAATGTAAAATTGATATTCTGACTAAAAGACAAACTGCTCAGTTTCCCTGTGGAGGTGTTTATCAGATTCTCCTGTTATTAGTTTCTATTAGTATCTCGTGACTACTACTATCTTTTTAAATTTAACAAGTAGTCATCACTCTCACAACCAGCGCCCCCTTAAACAAATCTATAATGTTCTAATCAGTATAAATACCGTCATTAATAGAACCAATCAGCAGAGCCAAAAGCAGACAGTGCCACCGTCTTAATCTGGGTGGGAAGAGTGAGGGGGTGGAGGGTGGAGGGGTCAGTGGAAAAACCATTAATGCACTAAACCCCTACTTTATGACTAAATTAAATATTCATGCACAATCTACCCAAAACCCATTTGCCAACATTTCCTCCAGAATTTACTTTTCATATTTGCTGATTGTTATCACTAAGAAAAGAGAGTGAGTAAGTAGACAGAGAGAGGAGGCCGAGGAAAGGAGGAGGAGGAAGAGGTAAAGGAGGACGGGGGTATAACTAAAATCCCAACCATCATTTTGCAGCTCATTTCAAATTAATTTAAAGTCAATATGGTTAAATTACACTGCCACAGCCACCACCCAATGCAAGATTTCCAGTGATGTAGCTGTGGAATGGAAATATTATTAAAGTGAACCATAAGAAGGGAAAGGAGTTTTTTCCCCCATAAAATGCACTATTACTTTTGTATTATTATTTTAATCACTGTTATGACTGTAATCTAATGTTCTACATGGGATGCACGAGTGAAATAATTCCTCATAGTTTAAAACACTGACATACTCTTTCAGTTGTAATGGTGAACTTATTCACAAATAGATGCTTATTTGGAAAACCACTGCAGCATTGGCATTTATCTCTGGAAATCGAAGACCACTGTTCATTTCCTGTGTGAAACTGATGGTCGACCTTGTTTCCAACAATCATGACGATCATTTATTATTTTATCCTATGATGAAAAGTCCCATAACCTTAAAGAAATACTTATTTTTCCTGAACCTTATTCAGTAGTTTTATACTTAAACCCAAGTACACTGTGACTGATTCACAACCTTAACATATTTTTATTTTTGACGACAAAGGACCTGTACGACTGCCGCTGGTACGCTTCCATGAATAATGTCTGAGGGTCAATCTAAACAACCCATATGGTTGTTTAGATTGAAAGAAGTGATAAAAAAATTCCTGGACCTGCTCACTGATCCTGATCTGCAGCCAAATTAAATGGGATCTGACTCAAACCACATCCTTCCACCAGGTTTCGTGATAATCCACTTTTGCGTAATTCTGCGTGCAAACAAACAAATAAACAATCATACAAACTAACCAACAAACAGACCAGGCTGAAATTATTGCTCTCTGCTCTGATGCCGGTTTTATACCCTTACTGTCTGGATGAGGTCACAAGCAGGCATCTGCTCCATGTGACCCATGAACACACACTCACACATACAAACATTGGGGCAAGGGTTGATGCTTGATGGGTTTGTTAGTGAGAGAACATTTGTCCACAGCCTGACTCATCTTCCATCTTCTTCTGATCCCCTCATCTGATCCCTGTCTACCTCATCTGAGTCACTTCTTTTAGTTCAACACACACACACACACAGGAACAATGCCTGCACTGATCTCTAGCACTCCAGAGGTAAAAGGGGAAACTGCTTTCTTTTTACCCATCTGTGTGTCTGACTGCATCTTAGTCATCATCCCCTGGTAACAAAGAGGGGAGGTGAGGTAAGAATGAACGAATGGGATGAGCCCTTCAGGACATGTGGGGCGTGGCTGTGTGGATCACTGAATTTGGGTACATCATATTGTAAGAGGATTACAGGTGCTCACAATGTAAGGCCTCCTAAAAGTGTGTAATTTGATAGTGACGGACTTTGTATATAATATGTGTATTATTAGATCATTTCTTTAGGCAAATGGCCACTTGCCAGCAGAAATGTGATGGTGTCTCCATTTGCATGGAGAGAAAGAGAGAGAAAAGATGGAGCAGACGGGATGGAGAGCAGGGATTTGTTGCGTGACCAGGAGCCCTTGGTTAAAAATACAACAAACCAACTAAAAGATTTATTCCTTCTGAGAGCAGAGAGCAGCTTCCTCTTGAGCGATGGAAGAGGACAGCCGCGGCCACCTGCACAGGGCACACAGTCCTCCCTGCTGCTGCCTTTATTACACACTCTCTGACACCATGGACTGAAGTAATCGGATAATGTGATAAAGAGCAGGCATGAGCAACTTATACACGCAGCTGATGCTCACACATGAACAGGCAAGCGTGCAGTCAGAATGTTTGCATGTGGTCAGATAGACAGATGCACCAAGTCACTTCACGCCACGCCACCAGGTTTCTCACACCGGTTAAAATACATGATTCAATTCCATCTAACTTTCAAGTATTCATTGAGGCCAATTAAAAGAGCAGGTAAGCTGGTTGTGGGGCCCATGGTTCTAGCTTGTATGACCACGGTGCTCCACTCAACTCCTTTCAAACACTCAGACTCTTACTTTGAAAGCAATACCTTGGTGAAGCCCAACAATGTTGTCAAAGAGATGATAACAGACCTTCTCCTTGGAACCATACACTAGGACTGGAGTGACCTTGGGTTTAGTCTTACTGACGTCAATATTTGACTAGTGTATAACCCCCTGCGGCAGCCAACTAGAGGACAAATCTCTACCTCTCTATTTAGACAAGCTCTGAACAATCTGTAAATATGTTTTGGCTGAACAAAAAGTAATAAATGGAAATGCTGACAGGTCTTCCTTTGCCGAGCTAATAACCAATTTGTAAGCTCTCTGTGACACATGAGGAGGGAAATGATGGCTTCACACACAATAAAACAGAGTTACTGTGCATGTTCTTTCAACAAGACCTCAGATACTTCAGATCTGAAAGTCCTGCTATATGACAAACAAGGACATGAATGTGGGGAGGTACGAAAAACATCCCTTCTTTCAAAGAAAGTAGTGTGAGGTGGAGCCACAGGGCTGACTAAGTCCTGACCGTCCATTTCTTTTGCACAATGGTCAGCTGACAACACCTCTGTCTTACCTCCTGTCAGACAACACACTTTATTATCTGAGTTGTGAAGTATTACACATGTTGTGGGCCTGCTGCTGCATGCAGCCAATAGTAGGCCCACATCATCGGCCCACATCATTCCTGAAGAACACGGTGTCACTTGCAGCAAATTCTTACCTCTTGGTTGAGTTGCTGCTCTGACCTGCAGCCACTAGATATCATGTCCGGTAAGAAGTTTAATCATGTGGCACGAGGGCTAATCCAATAGAGCTCTCCATGGTGCTGATGCAGCAGATGGATTTGTAGGCTGTGCCCTTTTCTCTCACTCAGTTTCATCTTGGATCTATAATATTCTGTAAACTAGAGAACAAATACCATATACTCTGTAAAAAAACACACATTTAAGACTAAATATTAATATATTACTAATATTACTAAATATGTTTGGTGTAACCTGAGAGTCGAGCAGGTAAAATTAGGAAATTAACCTGCTCTGACCTCAGCTGCTGCAGTTACATAATTCAAAGTCATATAACTTAGCATGGCCGTGCTTATAGGCTAGTGTTGTGTAAATTTTAATCAGTAGTTATAAAAATATAATACGGACCTGAGGAAAATAGGCCTAACTGGATAAAATGTAATTGTAGAATCAAACATGTCCCAGTTATGGTTAAGGTGTCCTGCTACAGGAGTAGAAGGACAGGTTTGGCTTGTAGGCATATCTCTGTAGGCTGAATGGTGCGGATTCACTCTTATAACAGGTGTTGTGGGTATGTGATATAAAAAACAATAACTGCAGAGTATTGGTAGTACAGTAGATACCCTTCAGCCAGCAGATCTAATTGTGTGGCCTGTTTCTCTCTGGTCAAACTGCCAGAAATGAATGTTGATGAAAGCAGCGACAGAAACAATCGTAATTTAGCATCTTGAGAAGGTTTGTAGTTTTCACTTGAAACTGATGCCAACTGTACATCTTTAGATGAATTCCAGCTTGTGCATTTTGAAAGAATTTTAAACTGTGCGTGTATGTGCACACAAATGGTTGACCTAAGAGCCCCTGCTGAGCCAAGAGTATCCTCTGTGACCTGGCAAAGAATCAATGACAGCGTTTTGACACTGGGGACCAATCAATGACTTGAAGACAGCGATGGTTGACTTGATAGCTCAACCCACAATTCCACTCATGCACATACACACAGAAGCACTCTGTCCTAACATCATTTCCCCAGTGGCCAGTGATTGACCCCTGCCTGATGGAGTGCAGGTGTAGTGACCTGGTATTTAGCGCTGCATGAGGGCCCATCCATTGGCAGAGACCCAGTCAGGTCAACCATGCAGAGATCTGTTCCAACATCTCTCACTCTGATTACTAGGCAAGAACATTACTTATTCACAATATTTCACACTCAACATATCTGTTTTCTTCAAAAACTTAATTTTTAAGGCAGCGAAAAGGTTCTTTAGAATTCGTCTTTTTTCCTACCATGAACTTAAACATACAGTATGTAACTCCGGCTGCTGGGGTCGCTCTCAGGGATCAGATGACATATCCACGTTTTTTTTATGTTACGAAATAAATGCAAATAGATTATCAGGATCCATTACGAGCGACCAATACAAACAGTGGAAGTAAATAACAGCCAACTGACTAACTGGATAGCAATGTGTTTTTCCTTTGACATACACCGTTCTCCCCAAATTTAATAGCAGAGACAGGCAAAGCCTTGAGAAAAGCGGGGAAAACAGGGGATTTCACTGGGTTTATCATTGCTTGAAACATTTTGGATAATGTAAGTACACAAGTCAACAAAATATATACCATATGTCTATTATTTTTATATATTTTAATGACAAATTGTAACATATTATATTTTAATGTGAATAAATGGAATTCATGTGAAATTATGTATTTTGGTTAAGTCAGTGTGAATGAATTCTGTGTCACAATAGGTCTTGGATCAGAGTAAAAAACTAGAAGTCACTGTGTGTTTAAGAAAGCAGCCTTTCCATTATATTACAGAGTGTGGTCTCCTCTGCTGTGTGTTAACTTTTTTTATCTTTAGGAAACACTTCAGTGCCAGTAGTAAAGTGGAAAATCCACCTTGGTTTTATGGTCTTATATTTCCATCATTTTCTGTTAGGGCTCTTAAATTAACTGTGAGAGATGGAAAATGAAAGTGATATTCTTCCATATGGGACTTTCTGTGGTGTCAACAAACTTCTACAAGGTTTCTGTGCCTGAAATAGAAACTTGTGCTCCTGCACAGCAGTGAACTTGAACACTGACTTGCCAATCTCCCTGTCTTCAGACCAAACCTTACTGGAGTATCGGTTGACAAGACGTAAGGTTGAAAAGTTCACCCATCTCTCTCTGGGCCTAATTGGAGCGGAAGGTCAGGAGACGTGTATGTTCCTATTGGTTTATTGCCTTTATGGATCTTACAAGACTGTTAAATGTCTATGTGTGCGAGCTGTGAAACAATACTCTTTTGTTGTGTCTTGCTGTCTTTTTCCATTTCAAAACCTGCTATTTTTCTTTCCTGATATCCTCCATAACAAATTCAAATGTCTGTTATCTTCAAGTAACCAGACAGTGAGAGACATTTAGAAAAGAAATTAAACAAAATGCTGTGTGACTAAAGCGTTTTCTCCAGCACAACTTTTCCATTTAGCCGAGTTCAATCAGGTATTGGGATGGAGTGCTGAATAGTTGTTTAAAGCTGAAGCAGGCTGGGCCGCTTTTCACTGGTAATTAAGCAGGACAATAATTAGCTGTTAGTGGAGGAGAGAGAGGGAGGGGAGAAAGAGTTTGACAAACACAAATACAAGCAAACAAAAACAGCACAAACACACACACGTTATACAATTAAACTGCAAGATACTATACGTGTGTGTGTGTGTGTCATGTCAAAACAGCCAACAACGTATCCATATGTTGATGTGTGGACCAGATGGATACACTCTTTAACCTCTATCAGAGTGAGAGAGAGAGTAACTAAGAAGAAGCAGGGAGGACAATGAGCTTGGAGACAAAGTAGGATGAGAAGTGAAAACATGAGATGGACGAGGATGTTGAAATGACAGAAGAAGAGGACTAACTCACAGAGGGAAACTTATGAGCAGAGTTAAGTGTGTTGGTGGAGCGCAAGTTATTCTGTGCAGTATGTCTTCCTCTCTCTCTTCCTTGAAAGGGTCAGCTTGCTGCCAATGCTGAGGGACTTGGAACCTAAAAATCAATTTAACATCAAAGCTTCAAACAAAAGCTGCACTGACCATATAGGATGTCTTGTTCCAGTTCCAGCTTTGTGAGTATGTGTGTTTCTGTGAAGGGGACTGGTGAAGAGGTGGAGTGGTGCTGTTGTTGAGCATGTCTCCTGTGCTCATGTACAACTTGTCTGAATGAGACAGCAATAGCAGCCACATGAGATCTTACATTTCTGCTGATTGCTGGAGATCTTGAGGCTTGTGTGTTTCATTACATCCAGTTTCATTCAAACAAGAAAAACATCATGGCTGACTGAATCAAGACAGAACACATGAAGGGAGAAGATACACAAAGCATAAAAGCCTGCAGCAGAGAAAGGTACATCACTTGGTTATAAAATGACTTGCTGGATAACATAAGGTCCAATCACGAAAGTAAGACTATTACTTCTTGAGGGGCATCATGGAATGTTACCACGAATAACTTTGTGCTTGAAACATCATTTGTTTTTTTACTGGATGTGTTTGTTGTTTCCATGTTTTATAAGTTAAACCAACCAGCTGCTGTGTCTGTCCCAGGCTCCTCTCCCAGTAAGATATGCTCAGATAACTGAGGCTTCTATGCTGCATGTCGATCTGGAAATCATTGCCACTGTACATCTCTCACCTTGTCACAAAAGTGTCCGTGTTCAACTGTTACATTGACCTTGTTCTTTACAGTCTGAGGTCTAGACTAAAAGATGATGGCCACCCCAACAGCTGCTTATGAATCAGCTCCTCAAGTCCTCACTAGAAATTAAGCCCTCATAAAACAACCCCTGCTGAGTTGCAAGCCCACTGCAAAGAGCAGGCCTGCAGTCTTTTTAGGCACTAAACTCAACACTCTCAACTCCTTGGCTGCACATTGAGAGTGTGTGGTCATCTTTCCATAAAATACATTGTGACTCGCTGAAATACTTGTGAAATGCATTATGGGCAATGTGGTTTATTTGTTTGTTTACAGTTTTTTTCACTTTTTAGACTAGCGTTTCAGACCTGGCTGACGTTCTAAACAAGGGCAGCAATTAAATTGATCTTCATGGGTTAATATGTTTCTGTACTCTGAGAGAATCCTTTCAGTGGACAGTGGAGCCTCTTTGTGGCACAGGTTGCACCAACACTTAACCGTGCCCCATCTCCCCCCCCACCTTCATTTTGCAGTGCCAGACCTTATACTGCCCTGGCACCTCAGTCAAGGTCTCCCCTCCTCTCTGGAGCCTCTTTTCCTCTCCTGAGATAAAACAAACAAGAAAACAGTCGTTTGACGCATCTGTAATCACCTTAGCTATATCCGCTGGAACTGAGGGCTTTTAATTTGCCATGCTTTTAATTTGTTTTCACAGCAGTTTCGAGCAAATTGAATTTGTTAATTAAAGCAGCAAAATGAAATGCTGAGCATTATTGACGAGATGCTAATTGGGTTAGTGTGGAAATTGGAAGAGGGGGGTGAAGTGGTGTGGGTGGGGGCTAAGGAGAGGCTTGAGGGGGGAGTAGGGCATTTTGGGGTATCAATAGTCAGGATAAATCATATTATAGAGCAGTACAAGAAAGGCTTCGTGCCAAGTGGCCCCTTGGCGGCGGTGTTATGATTTGTGTGAGTGTGTGTCTGCGCACACAATACATCTCCCCAAGCCTTTTGGCAGTCATATACATACACAGATAGACAGCTGATTTCTTTCCAACTCAAATAAACACAACCTCTGCGTATACACACACATGCATGCAAACACTCTAACACAAACAGACAGAGGCGCACACATACACATAGTAACATCGGTCTTATTTCAATAACAGAAGCTTATAATCTAGAAATATCTGATATATTTTACATTAAATACTGCGTCTTAAACACTTGCTTTATCTGAAGCTGTATAATCTACCAGGACTTCCCCAAGCTTGTAAGAGAATTTGCCAAATGTAACATTGTTCCAATATCAAACATTATATAAACAATCTACAATAACGGCCCAAACTCATGTGGAAGTATAGTTGAAGGCTTTTAAAGAGATGTTCTTACTAATCTTGTCACATGTGCAAGCTCAAACCACAGATGCACATAGGTGTGGCAAATTCATTTTAAAAACTTTGCTGACCAAAGAATCAATCACAATCCTGCTCCATGTGGTCCAATCTCAAAAAGAGGGCAGGGGCAGCAATAACATGAAGTTAAGTGAAAAAATATCTTATTATCAGGAGTAGTTAGAGCAGGCAAATCAAATCAGCCGCTCTCCCTTTTAAAAGCAGTGCTCTCCCAGACATGATGTACAAAATGGGCTGGAAGGAGAGTTCAGTGTGGTTTATCCTGAGAGGATGGATTTGTCTGGGGGGAGGCTGGGTTCAGAAGTACAAATGTATGACAGCACTACAAATATGATGTAAATGTGCCCTAATACAAATAGACTTACAGAGCAGATTATGTTAAAAATGACATGGCAGGAGAGGCCATTATACTTTTACTGCAAAAACAGGAGATATGTTGTTATGTGCATTTAGGCAATTTATGACAAAATTGCATTCAGTGTGTTGCATTCAATTAGTGTCATTTGGTTACTGGAAATAGAGTAGGTCTAAAGAATGAAATGACAGATGACGTTCTTTACCCTTTTTCTTGAAGTATGCCTCTTTTTTTGTTTGTTTTTGGATTTTAGGGCAATAAAAGGAGCAATTTACATTTTTAAACTGAATTACTGTCATGAGTAATGGGTCGCCATGACCTGTGGTTACTTTAGAATATATTTAAATATACAGTATACTATTGTTCCCGCTCTTTTAAATGTGTTCTGCAGATTTTATCAAGACATCGCTGTGAGTAGAGCCAACAACTATTTTACCAGTTAAAAGTCCAATGTCAGCCCTGATCAAGATTGCCTTTGCTTTTCTTTGCATACTTCCCTCTCTCATGAATAAGAAATAACTACACAGTATTACCCAGGTGCTAAAGAACTGTTCAACTGGACTTGGTTGAGTTTCTTGAAAACATTTCACCTCTCATCCAAGAGGCTTCTTTACATCTAAAGGACAAGGGACTTTCATTTGAAGATAACAATGTCCACATTTTGGCCTGGGAAGACAGATGGTTTGAAAGAGGGGTGAAGGAACCCATCTACATCAAAATAGATAAAGGAGTCAGAAGGGACAGGTGAATCAAAGACTCTCAACGACCTGCAAATGAATCCCACCGAAAACAACAGCATGGTGGGTGCAGGCGTAACCTCAACGACTCTTAATGACCCTACAAGTTAAATACCTTCCAGGACTCCCAGCACAGACGAAACATCTTCAAGAAGTCGACCTGCTTTTTAGCACTTGGAAATATCATGACCACTTATGCACTCTCTAAACAAACACCTACATAAACTCAAACACCACAGGTACCACACACCTGCTGGTTTGGCTTTTGGTTGTTTGGTAGTAAAGTTGCTCATGTTCATGGTTTCCTGTTGTAGCTGCAGTTGGATAACTGATGTTTGGGAATTAAGGGTAAAATTGATTGTTCATAAATAATACTGCTGTTGATGAATCATGTCATGCTTTAAGCTGTCATTGTTGAAGTGTTTGGATTCAAACCTTCACTGTTTGAAACGTAAGTGTGAATATCTCAGAGATATCTACACTTATCATTGGGCACCAATTTGAGACAGAATTTACATCAGGGTGGTGCCTCTTAGTTATCTATACCTATTAATAATTCAATGAATGTCAATAAATATCCCTGATCATCAATAATCTGTTAACTTAACCTGTTCCTACAAGCACACAAGTATTGTCCCGTGAACTGTTATGTGGTTTGTCTGCCCTACTTAGTTGTTGCATTTGTTATTTTTACCTTGTGGCGTGCTTGTTTTGCTGCAGCACCATTATAAATACTAAAAAAATGTACCACACCCCATCTGGTTTTGCACTTAAGCATGCCTCAAGCATTGTGATACTACTACAAATAAAAAGAATGCTTTAGAAAAAGAAGGTGGCACAAATGATGAATGTGCCACTATGGTCCTATTGTATAATGATACTGACTGAAGACTGTGCAGCCTTGTTCTGTAAAGAGGAGTAGATAGAATTCAAAACTCCTGTGTTTTTCTTTTAATGCGTCTGTTAATTACTTTATTTACAATGTAAAGAATTACACAACTTTGTTTGCGATGGTGCTATTATGATTAAGTCATTAATACCATAAAACGGTTGGACAACATGTCCTTATGAGGTCTGTGCATATGTGTCTACATGAATACAATCCCATTCGCACATGTGAAGGTAAGTTAAGCCTCCCCTGCCTAACAGTGCAGTATTAAGCATCACTCCCTAACCAGCTCATTGACCCCTCAGAGCTCTACTGAGGTGTTAAGTGCTAAGATATCTTGGTCTCCCTGCAGGCACATTGGCCCAATGTACTACTAATGAGAAGAATTCACTCATTTGACCCGAGATCCACGCGAGTGAGGAACAGAGGTGACGGGTGGGGGAAAAAAAAGTAATGCAGGGACAAAGGGATAAAAAGTGAACGAGACAGGGCAAAAAAATGAGATTAAGGAAGAGATGGAGGCACAATGAGAGAGGTGTGTTGTTTGGAAATTGGGAGGGGAGCAGGGACCTTAGCGAGACTCTGAGCAGTAGTTGAATTAAAGAGGTGATTATGGCACTAATTATAGGCTGAGCCGCTTCATTGATAAGGTCCCAACCCACACCTGACAACACTCGCTGCCCTATTCTCTCTAATGTTAAATAAAATACTCAAATACTCAAATGCAGACACGTAAAAGGAACAGTGGAAACAGGAAGAATACACCCATGAAAGGTTTTGTTGTGGCAACTGTCTAAAACCGCTTTCTGTCCTTGTTTGATCAACATCCATCTTCAGATCACAGCTAACATATAAGTCACATACTTCATTTTTACACATAAAACAAAAAGACAAAGCTGTAACCTCGGATTTCCTGCTTAAATCATGCGGGTTAACTGCAAGGTTCACACAAGACAGTATTTCCATTTGCAGAGGGGCAGCATATGTATTGGGATTATGAGGTGTAAATTAAATCAGGATAGAGTCTAGACAGAAAGTGCAAGCCACATATTTTTCATTTCTTGTATCACTGACAGGGTTTTTGTGTTTGGATTTATATTCATCATTTGTTTGCAATTGATTTCATCAAACACAGACAAGCCTCCCTTAAGGTTATGGCTCCGTCCTTGACCATGGTGGTCCAGGACAAACACACTGAGTACACGGCACTCCATTTCTCCAAGCTCTATACTTTAACCAATTCTATCACATAAAACCCCATTTTGAGAGGGTTTGAATGCAATTCATGGTAAATATTACCAGATGTCCTCATCCAAGAAAGTGCATTCAGATACGAATCTACTGGACGGCGACTGAATTGTTGGGCGCCACTGTATTTTATACTGCCAATAAATATATCTATCTTGTTCATAAAAATATTTGTGGCTCTGTTTTGTAATCATAGAAAGGATACATTTGGGGGAGATGTGAGAGCCATTCTTTGGAGAGTGCTGAGTACAGAAGGCACCATCTGCGTGGAGCACACAGCTGCCTGCCTCATCAGAATACCCTAATATTCCAGTGGAAGGGCTCTAAGTACCTGGCAGACCCAAGTAGATAGATAACAAAGAGCCTATTAAATAACAGACAAAGTGGCCTGTGAAGGTATGGGTGGGGAATGTAGGAGTGTGTGGTGGGAATTAGTCTTTTAGCTCCACATACACTCAGAGATGAGATAGCCCCAAGTTATAATTAAAATTCTCATTCCCATCTAAGGTGGTAATTTTGATCTGAGGAAGACTGTAAAGCTTGATGTCAACCAGCTTCTCTCGCTCTCTCTCTCTCTCGCTCTCTCTCTCTCGCTCTCTCTCTCTGTCTGTGAGTGTATTTCTTTTTCGTCAATCTGGATCAAAATCAATGCTATCTATCCAACCTTGTAACTCTTCTTCGCCCTTTCTTACCCTCAAAGTCATGTTGGAGCCACCTTATATATACGAAAATACCCTCTCCTACACAGTGATATAGATTAAATGTAAAAGCACACACATACATATATATATATATATATATATATATATATATATTTCCATCATGTTCTATGGCTTGCTGGTTAGATAAGGATTTTCCTCCAAGTTTTTCTCCCACCATCTCTCCGGTGTGTATACTCTGAAAAGAGGTCAACTGCAGACCTGCTGCTGGTCAAATAGAGCATTGACAAGCTGCAAGAATAGTGCAAGGTGGTGAACTTCATTGAGTAATTGACGATTCCTATTCTTTTTATGAATAGAAATTGTGAAATAGGGTGCAGGACAGATACAAAACATTTCAGTGGCCCCTATCAGCATACAGGCAGATATAAACTGAAATTGCTGCCTGCAAACAAGAAGCAAAGACAAATGACAGAAAAAGTCCTTTTTTACAAAGGGATCGCCAGTCAAACTATTGTTTTTAAATGTGATAAGCTTGTAAACCACAGCCCCCTAGTGCATGGCTGCAGTATTGGTAATCAACCCCACCTTTATAATGTTAATGAATGGGACAATGACCAAACAAAAAAATAGATGTAAAACACATTTTTCTGAAATATGGTTTCAGTCATTTTAGGTAGTTCTTATCACAGTGATGTTCAAATGTTCATAGTACTGATGCGTTTGGTGTTAATTATTTAGTCGATGCTATAAAAATGGGTGAAAGCAGTTGTGTCAGCAGGACCTTGATTTCCACGGCTCCATCCCCTGATTGCCTCTGTGCAGACTCTAGCCCTAAATGTGCAAGATGGCAGCTTTCGCATCTCTGATATTTTGGCTTCATTTCTGTATAGTGAGAGAAAGAAGAGACACATCATCCATCTTTATGTAATATGTTCTGTTTTCTGTGTTTTAAACACATAAATTCCTTCCTGGAACTGGACTACCTGTGTCATATTTCATTGTCATGGCCCCAACAATGCACCCCTCTGTGCTGTTTTAATCTCGGCTTTTTTCAGTGCTGCAAAGATTTTCCTCCATACAGGATATTGTGTGAAGTCACTCTTTAATGCTATTTTTAATGGACATTTATATGGCAAAAGGAAATGACATGGGTTCACAGTGAGGGTATGTTTTAATACCACTTAAGATAAGTGACATTAGATGTCCACACAATGCCAATATGAGTTAATTACTGATGTTAAAGGGAAACATTACTGACAGACCGTTAAATAGACAGAGGTACAAGAAGGAATGACACTATAATTACTATATGCTCCCAAATTGCAGCTTGTTTTGTCAGTCATGTTTACTGTAGTGCATTCAATTTCTCACTGACTCTCCAAGCTCTCTCTTTTACTTTGCCCCCTTTCTCTGTCCTCTTTTCCAGCTCATTACTTCTAAACAATTATATTGTGGTAGAAAGCCTCTCAGTCTCCTGCTGGCTAAAATGAAAACAGTCAGTGCAGAGGCAAGACGATAGATCACAGTGTCAATGCCAAAGTTATCATCACCTTGGTTGATTTATATTTCTTCAGTGCTTTATTTCAGTGCACTTTGCAAACACACACACACAGATGCAGGCACGCACACGCAACCAAGAAAGTTTTCAGATGAGCAGGCTGCCTGCAGCGGTTTTAGGAGGCTAACTGAGTGGCCATCATTCTGATAAAAGCGGCTACATCGAAGCTGTAAAATTAAACAGCCAATTTCACTTGGTAATTGGATAGTGAAATATTTGTGGTCAAACTTCCTGCTGTAAGATACTAGTCTAATGCAGTGACCTGACTGAAAACATAGGAGAGGACGTCACAATGGTGTAAAACACACAGCTTTCTATGACATTATATTACGTCTTTTTCCACATTTAGATCCACTTTCAAACCACAGTCCCCCTTTGCTTTTGCAAAATGGAAATAGAAGTAATTGTTCACCTGAAACTGCTACAGTTATTCAAAAAATGGTTTGAACTTAACAGAGTGTTGGTATTCACTGTAGCACATATTTTAGTAAGTCTCTCCCAAGCCGCAAAAGCAGAAGCTTTAATTGCCATAAATACACTCTAATTAACAGGCTGGAGTCCCAGTGATGTTTTTCACTCTGCCCACACATTAATGCAAAAATAGCATTTACAGTACAGCGTTATATTTGTTAATTACCAGCGTTTGAGAGAGGGAATAAGGCGGCTATACACCAGCAGATGGCAATACCTCAGGAGTTAAGCTTCCCGTTTCGCACCATGCTGTGTTTGCCAATATAAGCTGCAGATATGCCACCCTTGGGTGGTATGAACTCTGCATAGAGGAATGAGTGTCTAGGATCAAACGCTCAAATGAGCCATGATGATGGGCCTAGTGATATGTTCTGCAGTCTCCTAGCTCCGGCCACAGAGGGTTTACCTCATCAACCCATTCCTCTCTTGCCTTACTTTCCTTGCCCTTAACCTCTGGCTCTACCGTTTGAACTTCACTTCAGAAGACTCTTATATGTTTTAATGAAAATTTTCAGTGAACCAAATGCTCCAGGCTAATTTGTCCATATCATTAACCAATGAAGATGACACTGATCTATAAATGAACGAGAGTATCCATAAAGGAAACAACAGTTGATCATTTGGTTAAAGTGTAAAACAATAAGCAAGGTCCTCCCAATTTCGTTTGCACCACTCCTGCTCACCATTACTTCTGTATCCTTCCTCTAACTCTAACTAAAACATACTTTGCCATCCCATTGGCCGAGATCACAAGGGTGGTCCTTGCAAGGAACATTGAGTTCCAAGTGAATTTGTTCCATGGGGTTGTGGTAACTATAGCTGCTTTTGCGGGGCGAATTTCAGAAGGTAGCTGGCAGCTGATGTAAGCTCCCTAGCTTACATCAGCTGTACAGGTGGCAAGATGGTGACTTCACCTTCCCCCACCAGAGCAAGTTAGATGGGTATAGTGAGTCCCTGAGTTTGCCAAGAATTGTCAGGTGCTTGGCTAGAATGCTGAAGATTATATTTTCCATAATCACAGACCAGTGAGATGGTTCTGAATGGATCAAAGTTCTTTGACTCTTCTTCCATTGGAATCCACACCACTTCCACATCGGACTAATGAGCTACCTTTCCCCTCATCCAGACCCCCTTCAAAATTCTTCAGATCCTGTGGAGTAACATTGGACATTTCTCACAAACCTTGCAATATATACTGACTTGATCAAATTGTTGTGTCTCTAAATGAATTATTATTATATATTCACTATGCAACCAAAATATCAAAACCAGCACAAGGGCTAGTTTTACAAACAAAGTTAGACACGTGCAAGTGGTTTACTGGAAAAGGAAAAAATACAATTTCTTCAGGTATCTCAGACCATGTTTGACGAACAGAATCATGTATGCAGGAAACACTAAGCACGATGTGAAAAACACCAGCCAATACCAATTGAAGATGTTTAACTTGTGCATCAACAGTCTAGTCAGCCTGCCAGCCAAGCAGTCAGTGTCAGGGATGAGACAGGGCCATAATCCAATTCTGGTTTTTACACGGCGTCATGCCTTTACCTTTGACAGCATGATTGATGTGTATGTAAATGTGTTTTGAGGAGGGCTGTGAGCAGCTAGTTAAAGCAGACATTTAGGTCTGCCCTGTCAAAGACGAATGGAGGGAAGGAGAGAGAGAAGAGGAAGAGGGAGCAATCCAAAACAAAGACAACTATTGATCCCTGAATGAAAGAAGATGGACATTGGAGGAGCCCTAAACAAGGCGCCATGTACCTCTCAAGTGTCTCTGAATTCATATGGAGGGAGTTTGACGGCTCTACAATAGCGTACTATGGGGAGAATCTATTGGACACATACAAGCACAAAAAGGTTACTGCCTTTTCAAGTGTCCTCTCCATTGTCCTCTTTCACCCTTGGTCCTTCTTTTCCCTTCACCATTCCTTAAGCCAATAGAGAAAAAGAACTGAACATTGACATCAGGACACTAAAAAGATGGCAGATTTCTCTCAAGTCAGTGTGAGAATGTCATAGGTAGACGTGTATGTCTTGGTTTACATGCATGTGTTGCAATAAGTATTGTTGTGCTTGCATGTGTGTCTTCTCTTTTCCCTCTCTCACCCTCACCTCAGTGTGCTAATGTTTAACAACTTTAGGGAAACAACAGGCAAGGACCTCAAAACTGTCCAATCGTTGCCACAGTGACAGAATAAACATGTGGAAAATCCCCATCCCCGTTAATAACGCACACATCCATTGCTATTTGAAGCCATCCGTCATTGGATACAAGTCTTTCCCATGGAAATTAGCATGCAGGCACTATCCTGTGTAACTGCTGCCAGTAATCTGTCTGGATATTGCCAATATATTATACTAAACAATGGAGTGAATGCATTCATTTTCTATCCTTCATGTTGGAGAATTGGGCTGAAGTAAACTTCAAATGATCAGACAGGAATACAAGATTATTTGATTCCTGTCACTGCTGACTTTTGAAGCAGAATGATACGTGGGAACTTAGACACTTGATTTATTTATCTCACACTAAATGAAACTGAGTTGATTTGATGAAATCGTAACAGCAGCAGGTTGTAACAGGCTACAGTTACTGAAGAGAAGAATATAGCAACCAAAATGAGATTTTATCTAAACTGGTTATAAGATATGAATGAAAATGTGCTAAAATTGATGTATGCAGAATACACTCTGCTTCAGAAAATACCACTGAGAACTTCAGTTGGAGATATTGATCATTTTGGGTCCAACAAACAGGCCTTCAATTCTATTAATACGATTTAGTCAGTTTATTTTGATTATATGACATAGCTTATCAGTTTGATCAGTAATATTACTAATATCTGTCTTTCTGTATTGGAATCAGTTATAGTGTTTCAAATTTCTTTTTTCCACCATGGCTGTATATGTGCATGTCTGCCTGCCCCTCGAATGACATAACAAGCTGAAAGTATATGTAAGTGTTGCTTACTCATTAAAGCAAACACAGACGACTTTTTCATTAGGGAGACAGGTCCTTTAAAATTCTGTGTTCCACAAGAGAATTGAAGACGCAAACTTGAAAAGAGAAGGCACACGTATATGACATGTCTCAAAAGTATGAGGTAAACAAACGGAAAATGAAGGCATTTTTCTTAGAGACGGCTGTTGATTTTCTTTCTCCCTTGCTATCAATAGGAACTACTGCACAGAAATGTAGAAATGGATTGATGGGAAACAGAATACTCATTTCCCGCAAAATTTGTCCACAGCCATCAGACGGCATCAAACAAAGAAATACAAATAAGATGGAGAGAAAGTGAAAAAGAAGAGTACAAGAGGGAGAAAAAAAGTGCAATGGAAAATGAGACCCCACAGACCCCCTCCATGCCCCTTTGTGCCCCACGGACCCTGCACCTTGCTCTGCTGTGACTCTGATGAAAAGCAGGCCGCAATCCCTTTCAATTTGGCCAGTGTGCCCCAGCCCTGTTAAAGGCAATCGACTGGCTGAACAGAGGCACTATATCACAATATTCAGGTGCAGACGAGTCCAGCAGAAGAGAGAGGAGACACATGGTGCCTTCGGAGAGAGAGAGGGACTCTGGCATCCATCTCTCTCACACTTAGGCTGACGCTCAAGCATGGGGGGAGAAACACACTTTCGTCCACACACACACACACACTCAGGGGCTGTGGTTGGGCAGCAGTGGGAGAGCAAGAAAACGAGAGGTGAGAAAGAATAGAAAAGTGGAGGAAAAATGAGACCCGTCACTTCCTTCATTTTTTCTTCTCACTTCGGGTAAAAAAAAAAAAGACAGAATAAAAGAGAAAATGTATTTTGTCCAACTTGGGAGTGGGTCGGTGAAGAAAAGGGAAAAAAACAGACCTGCCTGGAATGACAGCACCATGTTTGTTTGTGGTGGGTAAATGCCTGTGTAGGTGTGGGGAGGTCAGTGGCTTGGCTAGAGCTGTTTGTTATCAGGGGTTTCCAGGCCCCCCGGGCGTGCCGAGCTGCTGGCCTGAGTCAGAGGGGCTGAGCCTGAGGGAGGGTGAAGAGTCAAAGCCTTTACCCAAGGATGGGTGATAGGCCATTAGACTGGAGAGAGGAGCTAAGGCTTGAAGAGGGCTGGAAATACCACATGAAAGATCTGATTAATCCTACAAATATCCCGTTTATTGACATTTCCTGCCTCAAATGTAATTAAACATCTTGTGCCTTGTGCTTGTCTGATTCCCAGAGGGAGGTTATTCATGGAGCCCTTACAGCAAAAGCTCTACTGCCCTCTGCTTCACGCCTTACCCTGGGAACCAAGAACAACAGTTGATCTGCAGATCTGAGATTAGGTGCAGGTGTGTAAGGTCAATGATATAAGAGGGGGTGAGGGCACTAAAGGATTTAAAAACTAGCAATGAAGCTCTGAAATAAATTCTGAGCTAATGCAACTAGGTGAGAATGAGGGTAATGTGTTCATATACTTTCAGGATTTGGAAGAAGGTAGGAAGTAAGTTGCAGAACATCCAGGACCTCATGTCTGCAAGACAGGCTGTGAGGGAAGTGGTAGAGGAGAGGTCTGATGGATTTAATGGACAGATATATCTTGTGTCGTCTGCATAAAAAAAATTAAAGGAAATGTTGTGATTACAGATAGCATGACCCAGTGGTATATGTATATTGATACAGAAATACAATCAGAGGAGTTAATAGGAGGAGCTTTAGCAGTGGGTTTTGAATTAGCGGAACTATGACAGAGGACATGAGATACTGAGGGACCGGTCACCTGAGGAGGGTGGGTGGCTTGACCGTAAGTGAGCAGGAGCTTGTAAGTGCCCGGGGAACAGTGGAGAATGTTGTAAACAGTAAAATAGGCTTGACGCTAGCATGCAGGAGCTAGTGGTGAAGCCATCGGAGAGGACATCAGTGAGTACTGCACATTGAGATTGAGGACCACACCATCTCATCCACCTGAAGGGCTGTTCTGTGGGAACGCAGAGGAAATGTAGGCTTAAAGCACAGACTCAGGTCAAGAATTTGATGCCATATGATGCCTGATCTGCTTCATAAAGAATTCCTATGAAGCAGTTGTTGAGTGGTGAGCTCTATAACTGTAGGCAATGATAAAACTGCAGCAGGTCTGCAATCATAGTGTTTAACCATGACCTGTCAGTCATCCTGGGCTTTGGATTCCAGCTTATTTCTTAACATACTGGGTTGGATCAATCCTCTGTATCTGGGAGTCAAAAGTAATCTATCCCTGCAGATATAACAGCCACTGTACAGCCAACATACAAATTAGCTTGCACGGATACATGACTGCATGCACAGACTGTGTTGTCTATGACAGCACAAATTTACCGAATTTATATTTTAAGCTTCACGTAAACTTGAAAATTGAATTCATGATTTTATGTCTTACAAACCATATTAGCAGGAATCTCTGTGTGGCATATAAAGAGTACACTGAATAATCAACCTCATAAACACTCCAGACGAATAAAAATATAATTTCCAGGTCTTGTGTTTGCTGAATGCAAAAAGACTGGTTTGCTGCTGTTGTTGGATTATGAGCTGCTGGATATTTAGTGTCATACCTGCCACCTGCACTCCACTTACATTGGTTTCCACACACTTGCAGTTTACAAATACAACACAGCCTCTCCATCGATTGGCGAGAACAATTGAGTTAGAATCCAGATCTATATTTATCCCCACCTAGAAGGTTCTGTTTTCATATGTTTGTTTCTTTGTTTCTTAGTTAGGAGGATCGTCAAACTACCATGAAACTATGTGGAACAATGTTGTATCGGTCAGGAAAGCTCTCATTAAATTTTGGTGACGATCCAGAACAGGACTTTTTTTTTGCTTACTCACTTACAACATAGGACATTTTTGACATTTTCACCAATTTCCCAGGGAATAATAAATAAATGTCATGATTATTTTCATGACTGATATTTTTAAGTGTGTAAAAGCTGGTGGGATTTAAAAGGGACTGTTTAGCCTTGGTGGAGGTATGCTCTCTGTAGAGCTGAACTCTACCTGGATTGATCTGCCTTGTGTAACATTTTCAATTTGTCATTTATGAAGTGGTTGGGAAAAATGGTTCAGATGTTACTCTAATGTAGTGTATATGAACTACAGAGTAAACTTGTGATTGGACTAATACAGGCCCTGTTCACACCTGTCATTACCATCCGTCTAGAGAAGGTCAGAGGATGAATGTGGCCCAAAACGCATTCACATTGCTAAAAAATGTGACAATATGTGGCTCAGACCCCCTAAAACTGTAGTCTGAGTGACCAGATCTTAAATGTGTCCTCAATGGATTATGGGTGCATTGTCACCTGTCCACTTATAATCTGACCAACTGAGACAGATGTCAGGGCCTCATATTGACTTCAGGTGCACTTTGTACTACATTTCTGCACTCTATGGATTATGTTCCCAATCACTTATACTGGTATTGTTGTAACAAATTCAACTAACAACTCTTTCAATGTACATTTGGGCCTATTGGTATTGTTTTAAGACAAACTTCAAAAATATGAAAGAAGAATCCTTTAATTCCAGCTTTGGCACACACAAACAGTACTTGTCAACATGTATACACGTGTGTGCTCTCAAATACACACCTGAAGTGAACAGGCCAAACTTTTTTCCTCGCAAGTAACTTTTGACAATTTCTTCTCCACATTCCGGAGATGTATTCAGACGTGATAGAAGGGAGTGCTGGAGAGCAGTCATGTAGAAAGAGAATGCTGTTACTGGAGTTATTAACAGGCTCCTGTGTTTCCCTCCTCTCAGCTGAGCTATTCAGAGCATGGCGTCCTCATCTGCCATAAACACATGCCGACAAACAGACGCAGCAGACGGACACACAGCACAGCCCCTCTACGCTTTGCGCAGTAATATGTTTTTTGCCCATTTACAACAAATTAAGTTTCCCTCAAAGTGAATTTCAAGCTTGGCTGCCTTTGGAGGGCGAGCAACTCTATTTTCATTAATTTTCATTCTTTTCCCCTGAACAAATGATCTACTGTACAGCTCGCTCTGCGTTACTCTCCTCTCCCTCTTTTTCTTTCTCTTGTTTTCTCTCCTTTGCCTTCTTCTTCCTGCTTGCTGTTAAATTTGGGGAAGGCAATGGAAAGCAATTACGCTGTCAGAAAGTGTATTCTGATTTATTAAAAGCCTTGAATGCTATCTGTTTTGTTCCCTCTTTGTGTCGCCCTGGGGAACTGAGTCCTGACACCCAAATGAGACAGAGTGAGTGCTCCCCTCTCAGTGCTTCATCCTGAGAGTCATCTAGGAAGCTGGCAGAGTAAATATCCATTGGCAGAGGAGGACAGATAGACGGCTATAGCACATCTGCGAGGATGGGAATAGATTTACTTCTGGAGCCCAAGAGGTAGAAGACAGTAAAAGACAAAGACAGACAGAAAAAGAGGTAGATGTGTCTGCTCAGTTTGAGATGACATTCTTCTTTCTCTTTAATTTCATAAACCAGGTTGCCAGCTATCCACCGAATACGAAACACCAGCTTCACAGCAATGTAAATTAACCATTTCAGAACTTTCATTAGCTTAACTTCCTATTCATTGAAAGAAGGGTGAGGTCAGCAAAGGAGAGAGACAGAGTGAGAGAAAGGAGACAGAGCGCTAATTATGAATAAGTTCCAATTTGCAAAATAAATATTATCTCTGTCTGGGTAACCCAAAATCTCTTGGGACAACATCATAATAAGGATCAACAAAGGGTCAGTGCTGCGTGACATTGCACCAGCACATTCAGAGAGCTTCACCTGTGATACATTATTCCTAAAACTATAAACACACCACTGGCACAGACAGTTGATACACACTCCCTCCCTTTCATAGTACGCTACGCATTAACAACCATGCCTAACGCACCCCCCACCTCCTCCCAATCCTCACAAGCTCTCCCTCATTACCGCGTTCTTGATCGCCAGAGAGATGGGAGAGATGCAGGGGTGGGGGATGCGTAATAAAGCATCTAGTATCCTGGGGGAACCATTGGTTGGAGATAAGAGGCCATACAGCAATATGACGTAAAGACATAGATCATAAACCTGCTTATCTTCCGCTCCCTCTGGACCAGCCGTCTTCGTCAACTATCTGGGACAAAGGACAGTCATGGCTCAACTCTTTTCTCAGATTCCTACGTTTGACTACAGATACCGCCATGTTGGTGGGAAACGTCTGACAGAAAAAGGGTCACTCACTAATGAAGCAAAATAGAAAGCTGCATTAAAAACAAGGACTGTTGCCAAGAAACCTGCCATTATACAATGATGACCTTTCCATCTTTGAGGAATTTCCTCAGAGATCTGGAACTGAGGTGCTGTAGGCGGTGATTAACATATTATTAGACAATAAAGAATTGAGCTCTTTTATCCAGATACCTGTTGGCTTCTGCCATGGAAAATACAAAACTTACTGAGGCCAACAGGGAACAATTTAAGACAAAAGCAAAAAACAAAATGGCAAAGAGGTAATGCAAGGACCCCAAAAGTTAGCAGAGGAAGTAAAAAAAAAAAGGAGTGAAAATTTAATTTCCACTGCTGGATGCAGTGGTATGCCTTCACTTTTTCTTTTACCTTTTTAAAAATGATTTCTTTTCTGTTTGATGTTTAGGCCACAGCTAATGCATTCATGAACAGTCTGCCACTAAAGGAAAAATTCTGTTATCTCGAGCTGTTTACTTCAGCTTGGGGAAAAGCAGTTTACTTATTCGAGTGGTGCCAGCTTGCTTGACTGGTGAAGTGCTTGTGTCTGTCTTGAATATATGCTAACAAAGCAACAAAAAAATACATCTATGTTTTGGGGAATATATAGCTAACATTTCTAATCGTCTCTCTGACTCCATCTGTCTCATTTGTAAGTGGTACTGAGGAGAAAAATACTAACGCTGAATATGTAGTTTTGTGCTTCATGCATACTGTATGATTAAACCTGTCTGTGGTGAGAACAAACCAAAGACTTGGGGCGATGATATAATTTGGAACCAGAGTCTGCACAGAAGCAATTTGAGAATGTAGCCATATTATTGAGGTCTCACTGATGTACACACTCGACCAATCGTGAGTCAGTCTGAGCTGTCAATCATTTTACCCCATTTTTATAACATCAAATAACCTATTAAAACCAAATTTACTTAAAAGATGAGCACTTGAACAGACATCAGTATGATAAGAACTACCTAAAATGAGAGAATCATCTAGGAGATGATTAAATGCATTTAACATGTTCTTTGATTTTTTTTGGTTTGGTCCATGTCCCATTGGCCAACATGGAGTAGGAGTTTATAACACAACACTTCAGACAGCCACCAGGGGGAAATCATGGCACCCTGGCTTCACTTTTTGGGAGCCATATTGTCGTTCATCTTAATACACAGTCTATCTTCCAAACTAGTATGGACTTTCCAATCTTTACTGAAACACATCTATCATGTGGTTTCACTTTGATTGGAGCTGATAGGCTGTTCAGATGTTGGGCTTTGAAGGGGGCAGTCAGTCAGTAGTTCGCTCTTCATTCCAAACCAATCACATAACAGTGTCAGTGACACAGCTCTGCTCGGAGTCCACTTTCAGAGAAAGTTTATATTAATTAGTAACTGTAATTAAAACTGGCATTTTGTCACAATGGATGCTGTTATTGTAGGTGAAGACAATGTGTGATGTGCAAAACCTTGCTACAAAGATATGAATGGCGTCAATCATTCAGCTTCATACAAAAGAAAGCTGTTCCTATTGTTTAACAAGTCTGTTATTTTTTATTTCACGCATATTTTTTTATTTTTATTTTATTTTATGGCTCCTGGACATGAACACTTGTCCTCAACTGCAACTGCAGTTTTTGTCGCAAGACCTCAGGAATTGTAGAATGCTCCCATTAAAATTCTATTAGAAAAACAATTTATGTAATAATAATTTTGATTCCTCTTTACGTGACAAACAACCTTTTGGCCTTAAAAGCTACTTTTTTTTCCCAATACACTGAAATACACATTTCAATTTCAGTGTTTTACAGTGCTGACCGTCCTTGTGAGGAAGAAATTATAAGATCTCTCATTAACACGTGAGAAGTCCACGTTGCCCTAATCTCATCCTGATATGTCCCGTAGCAACGTGTCGGGCCTGTGGTGCGTTTCCGGTGTTTTCTGCGTCTCCATCAGTTTGCGTAGCTTGGCTCCTCCGGTGTGGCTGCTGACCTTCTCCTCTCTCCACGGCTGGAGTGGCTATTGATTGGATCTTGGCACTCAGTGTACAAACACAGAGATAAGGAGAGAGAGAGAGGCAGCCAGGCAGATATAGCTGCAGTGCCCACTCCACTCCCCTCCTCTTGCTCAAGACAAAAAAAACTGTTTTCGAGACTCCACTCCCACCCAGACATGGCACCTGAACACTGATAGCAGACAGGATTAGGTCTAAAATTCAATCACAGCAGTCTAAGTAATGTTAAGTCACTTCGACACAGTACAAGTGATCTATCATAATCTTACTTTGATTTGTGAGATTTCAAATGAAAAAACAAGTACAGAGTGCATGTGACATCTTTGCACCATGATGTCGGATGAGTTCCATGCACGCTCTGTCTCAGGCAATCTTAAGGCTGGTCAGCGGCTTGTCCACTCTCCCACCCCGAGGTCTCTCATTTACACTTTCTTTCCATCTGGTGTACGGGCAGAGGCTGTGCTGTGTCAGAGGTGACTAATAGTGTCATAGCCCTTCCCTCCCCTCTGGGGCCTGCAGAAGAAAAAAACCTCAAACTGCTGTCTCCGCAACTACAGGCACACCGCCTACTGTAAAAAATAAAAATAAAAAAGCTTTGTCAACAAGAAAGGTGGGCAAATAAGTTGCTTCCAATTCCATACGGCCAGTGGACACGTGAGGGACGGGACAGAAATTAGAAATTACTTTGAAAGATGGACGCAGTTTGCTATCTTTCCAAAGAGGCTGGTTAGCATCGTAGTAGCTAACACGTGTTTGTCTCTGTGGAAACTGATGCCTCAGGGGGAGAAAGCAAGAGAGGTTTGCTCAGATACAGGATGGCCTACAAAAGGAAATATTCAGACAGACAGGGACCAGAAGAACAGATGCAGGGGCCATGAACCCAGCAGAGCAGGAACAAGATGAAACCAAAACCTACTCCTCTAGGGAATAAGATAAACTCTTCTTTGTGTGTTTGTGTGTGTGTGTGTATTCAGTATGTGTGGTAAGCATCATAGGAAATCACCACCACACAGCTTACAGTATGCAAACACATGTTTTGCACACATATGTTTTGGCATAAAAAGCGAGTATAAGCTATATAGTAGGACCTTTAAATTAAACTCTGTTTACTCCTGGAAAGAATTGTTGTGTTGTGGAGGACATCTGCCTGGAAGAAGGCCAGCTCTAGTTACATCAACCTCACTCATCACAAAGGCTTTTTTAAAAGACCCCCTCCAGTTTGCCTACCAACCAGATGTCAGAGTGGTCGATACCTTCACATAGCGTTTACCGTGCCTACACCCACTTGGAAAGACCAGGGGGCGCAGTCTCTTCTCTGAATTCTACAATGGCTTTAACACCATTCACTCTGCCCTGCTGGGGAAGAGGATGACTCATGTAGATTGATGCTCCTCTGGTGTCTGGAACTACCTCACCAAACGTCCTCAGTATGTGCACTCTCAGAAATGAAAGTCAGACACAGCGGTGAACTCCACAGGGGACTGTTCTGTCTCCTTGTCATTTCACCCTGTGCACCTCGGACAGGTACAATACAAAGACCTGCCAACGGCAGAAGTTCTCCAATGACTCTTCAGACGTTAAATACATCAGGGGGGAGGATGTTTCAGAGCATCAGAGCATGGTGGACAGTTTTGTGCACTGGTGTTAGGAGAACAACCTGTAGCTTCACATCAGCAATAAAGATGATGGTTGAGGACTTCAGGAGATCCAGGACTCCTGATACTTCTTGTTCCATTAGGGGGAGAGACGTTGGAGATGGTTTCAGGAGAGGCAAATATCTGAATGTCCACTCGAGGGCAAAGTGGACTGGACCAGGAATGTTACAGCTCTCACAGGAAGGTCCAGAATATGCGCTTGTTTTTGGGAAAGCTCCAATCCTTCAACATTTCGTAAACATCATGGCTCCATGGGGTGGAGCTGGACCCTATGCATGTGGTCGTCGCAGAGCAGAAGAAATCTCCTGTTCACTCGGGCCAACCCTCAACAGTGTTCTGGTTGGCCCGAGGAGCAGATTCAGCAAACTTGTAAATGTTTCTAATCACTTGCTGTATGATGAGAAATTGTAACAACTATTTTCCTGAAGATATCAATAGTTTTTCTGATTTAAATTCTGTAAAACTCTTTGATCAATTGTTATCGAATCATACAATGAGCTTTTATGTAATTATGATTTATCAAGGTTGTGTGAATACTGACTTGTCTACAGACCACAGCACACCTACAGAAGTGCTGCCAAGGCCAAAGTTTCCCATGGTTGTGACAATATATTTGAAAAGGTTAAGAGAGGATACAGGACTGAGTTGATGGAGCAGGCGCAGTAAAGGTGCAACCAAACATCTGGTCTGCTTCAGACTTAAACCTCAACCCTGTAACAGCCAACAGGTTGTTGACTGAGGACCTCAGATGTGAAGCGCGATAAAGAGACAGCAATTCAGTGATATAGTTGTGGGCCAGGCCAACAAGTGTGTTGAGTAAATCTTAGAAATCTGTAATAAACCAATGTAAAGACTTTAAAAGAGCAATGTGATCCCTTAGCTTGTTGTTTTGTTAGTGTTTTAGTTCTGTGAATTATTTTGTGACTCATGCCAGTTGTGAGATCAAGACTGTAATCTACACGTGAGGAAATGAAAACATGCACAGTGGATGGAGTCTCCGGAGCTCAGAAATGAACAGATTTTGTCAGTGTTCCTTAGATGATAAAAACAAGATTGGATGACATTGCTCGTTTGCAATTCAAAATGAACACAGCCAGACTTTTGACAAAAGGCTCAAGAGGACTGTGAATGTGTGGGTACAGGTTGTATGGGCCAATGGTAAGAATTACACACTTGAGTAAAGCCTGAATTGAATGTGTAGTTTTAAAGTCAGTTGTTCTATAGGGTTGAAACACTATTGGATCTTTACTGGGAGATGTAGCTGTGAGTCATCAGGAGCAATCATTAAAAACAGTGACAATCATTCTCTTTTCTCTTTTTTCCACAGAAATGTTCAATGTCATCCTGCTCAGTGACAAGAAATAAAAAAACGTGATAGGGAGAATCAGGGGGTAGTGTAAAATGTAATGTTGATGGGAAAGTTAATTCTCTGAATAGGTAAAAATTGACTCTTATTCTACAGTCTCCTCTGTGAAGAGAGGAAAAGGTGAATTTAGAGGCTGATCTGAAAAATTATATTGAAATACTCGTGGACTGCCCTTTTCATTCGTCCCATACTGTTACATCTCTCTCCTCCTGTCTCTGTCCTTCTGTCTGCAATTCCCCATTAAACAGACAGCAGCTCAATTTAAGTGACTTCTGTTTTAATGTAAATTAGACATTGAATTAAAGTCAATTCATGCCCTGATTTTTTGAAGCTTAATTAAGACAATAGAAATTCTTAGACTTAAACATAAGCAAACAGTACCTCACGCAACAAGATAAAGAGAGCTGGAGGTAAACATCAAAACCAGCCAACACTATTTACAGTATCATGTAGGCTGAAGAGCAGAGACTGTGTTAAGAGGAATACATTACAGAAAACAAATTAGTCAGCAAGATAGAGGAGTCCCTGTGCAAATAGCCGCGGCTGTTATATCCATCCTCATGAGATAACTGTGCCCATTAGACGGTTAAAGTTATTGTGGTGTTGCTGCACAGGCTAAGCTTCAGAAATGGCAGCAATTGGTCTTCAAACTATGATGCAGACAGAAAGCTCTCCTCATCTCTTCCCCTCTGACCTGCGTGAGTGTGGGTGTCTGTGTGGGTGTGTGGGTGGGGAGGTGCACATGTGCACAAGATAGAGAGGGGGGAGGGTAAAGACAGAGAAAGAGATATGAGAGGGTGGGGCCGGGCTGTCTGCCACCCAGGCCCAGAGAACATAAAGAGAAAAATACGGCCATAAAAGCTCTCTATGACTATGAATACTAATACTGACTCTGTGAGCCAAACCAACCAAGTCTGTCCCCTCTGCGTTCCTCTCTGTCTCGCTCAGAGAAATGATGTGATTCAAAATAAGGTGAAAATAGCGCTCTGCATAGGCACCATTGTACGGCTTAGGACATTTACACCATGTTATACACAATATAGCAGCAGTACAGACAGAGAGAAAGGAAATAGCAGAAACAGTTGGACATGTACTGAGCCTTTGCTTGTTGGTCTTTGAATAGGTGAGGTTTTTTTTTTAGCTATGTTGTGATGTTTTCTACACTGATGTAATTTTTAATCTTATTAGTTTTGCTGTTTAATGACAACAGGATGTATAGTTATTTGAATTATTAACAGAATTGAGAAAGTGATTGGTAGCAGTGTTAGTAAATCAATGCATCGTCGTGTCTAAAGCGTTAATATGAATTTTTGTTGTTGGATTTCTGTCCACATGGGCCGAAGCAAGTTAATGTGCTGCAAACAAAAACACGTTGCTTTCTGCAGTGGAATTTATCCTTCACGTCCTGCTTCCTGCACGCTCTAACGGGTCTCTAACGGGTCTCTAACGTTATCACATCTGACCCGGACAATCTTCTGCGTTCTTCATATCTGGAAGGAAATGTCTGGATAATGCCAATTTTCCTGAGTTCATCTCTAAAAACTGCTTAAAATGGAGGTAGATAGACATACCACTGATTTTGATACTCCTTGTTGGAAGGTTAACATCAGCTCATTCACATTTGAAACGAAAAACAAATCATGTCTAAAGTGGAAAAAAAAAATGACATGAAGTTATTTAACCATACATTTAAATATCTAAACGTATCTAAGTAAACACACTGTAAATAGAAACCAACGTAAAATAAAATAGGACAATACACTAAATAAATAGTATTAAGTATTAAAAATTCAACACTTTATTAAACCATGATGTTAAATCCACTGTATTTGCAGCATGAATGCCTGATGTTTCTCAAAGCATGAAAAGGCCAACTATCGATTTTTCCCCCATTTCAAAACAACATAGTGTGACAAATCTTCTCAGCTTTGTGGTTGGCTGCACTGTAAACGGATACTGTAAACCAGTTACTCTCTTTCTGTTAGCTCGCAGAGTAGCTTCTCAAGAAGTGTGTGCAGGCCAAGTGGTTGATGCACCATTTCCATTAGTATATTTCTTATGATTAATAAAAAATATTTGCTGTTCCAGCCACAGGGGTCAAAACTCAGATCTTGAGGATAACAGGAAAATCATGTTTCCATTCTCCTTTAAAATATTTTACTTTTACATTTAATCATTAGTAAAGTACCTGGTCTTGATATATGATCAGTATTAAAAACTTAAATTTAGTTAATATTGTCATTATTTTTTTTGTTAACACATCATTTTATTTAGCTTTTTTTTTATTTTCCACTTGTATCATCAGCTGTTTCCATGCTGTGGTTTTCACATTTCTAAAGTCCTTTCTGTATTTTTTTTTTGCTCAGTTCCTCCCTGCAAATACCTGTACTTTCATGGTTCCCCCTCGCAGCGAGCTTTCACTGACAAATGTTGGAGGACAGAAGAAAAAGTGGTAATCTCTCAAGCATTTCTAATGAGTTTTTCTCCTACAATTATTTGATAAGAGCAGACAAGACTAGAGGCAGCATGTATGATACACTAGCTGCGACTGCCGAGGTGAGAGCTCTGCTGATTACACACAGTGCCATTTACACATAGAAACACACACACACACACACATATATGTACACACATAAGCATGCACACACCCAGAGGCCTATATGGTCCGTCATCTTAGAGTGCAACACTCCTAATAATAACATGAGAGGCTGAAGTTATGACTGGCAGGCACATTTAAGTTACCAATGTAGGTCTCCTTATGCTGAACACACACACACACACACACACACACACACACACACACACACACACACACTCCCTCTACTCCTTACAACCCCTGATCCTCACCACAGTTCAACTCTCGCTCCAGCCACAACCACACACACTACCCCACTTTCAACACAGACTACTTACAACACTGAGTCCCAGTTGCTCCCTCTGCAGGTAGGGCAGGTTCCTGCGCTCCAGGCTGGCCAGGTAGTGCTGCAGTCTGGAGTAGGTGTAGGGGTAGCAGTAAGCAAACTGGTAAACATCGTCCTCTCTGTCGAAGCAGAAGGCGAAGGACATGACGTAGTTGCGCCGGTGGTCAGGGCAGCGGTAGTAGTACACGTTTTTGGCGGGGAGCCTCTGCCTGCAACAGCAAAGCACAAACACATCATGGAGACATTACAGAGGTCAGTTACAGGACAGATCTTTTAATGAACAGTGCACTGCAATTTTGCAGTAGGAGAAAAGTGCAGAAGCAAAAACAAGAGTTATACAGAGAAATGACAAACAGTTAAAATAATTCTCATCAACTTTTGTTTGTCGTCTTCCAGGGAGGAAAAAAATGAGGACATAGGGATAGAGCGGGATGTCCCTTGGTAAACATCCGCCTGGAAAATCTAAGAGATAGTTATCTTATATATACTGGAAGGGTAAATGTTAAAACAAACCAAAGAATAATCATAATTTGTTTATTTTATATTTTATAATTTGCATTTGCCTTCACCTGCCCAAACTCAACAATTCTCTAATTAAGTATCCAAAATAAATAAATAAATACAATCTGAAGATAGATTTGATTTAATCCAGACTGAACTATTATTCATCATTAATCACAACCTTGCAATAGTACATTTTTCATAAAAACACCCCAGTTCCCATTTATCATTTTAAGCAAACCCAAGCAGGAAAAAAATAACAATAAACATCGCAAATAGATTTATAATAAAAAAGGATGTGAGCAGCAAAACAATGTAAATTAAATTACAAAGAGTGAAAAATTATCAAGTAATGTGATAGATTCAAAAGCAAATTAACTTAATTACTTAAACATCGCTCTCTTCCAGAATTACTGTGTATCCTCAAGGTATGTGATTGTAAGTCAGCAATGTGGCCAATTGGTGTGTGTGTTTTAATGGCACTACTTTCTAAATGACCAAATTAGATTTGAACCTCGACAACTATGACACTATGGTAATATATGAGAGCTTTTGCATAATGTTTTCGGAATCGCAATCTGAGTGAAAAGCAGAAAATGTGATTGCAAATAGTTTATGGGCTTTAAAACATGACTTTCATGTTTTATTCATTATAACTGAACTTGTAAGTGTGTGAGCGATTCTCAGACAGTAAATGAAGTGAT